>NC_057400.1:66773199-66875177 GCF_019320065.1 Cervus canadensis
GTACAAACAAATCTTCTCAGTTTACACTAAAACATAAAGTTTGGAGAATTATGCTTTGGTCTTGGAGCAACCCCTTAATTTATTACATTGTTAACATCCAAAATATAAGGGGTTTTTTTTCTTTCTTTTTTTCTTTTCTTTTCTTTTTTTTTTTTTTTGCGAAAGTCAAATGATTGCTAGACTGCACTATGTCATTTCTTGGATACGTATATAATATATTTGGTTTCCTACCTTTAGTTTTAGCCTGGAGCATAAATAGAAGGAATTTGAGCTTGGGGCCAAGCTTTGGAAATAGAAGAAAAGAGTATGTTAAATCCTTGCTCATGGATCATTAGATATAATGAAAATGAATCTTCCAGATGCCATTATTGCCACTCCAACCAAAGCAAGGAATAATATGTCTTGAGAATTGCAAAGAAAGGCCATATAACCCAGCAAGGCTCAGCGCAGATCTGATTATATAGCCCTCCTCTGGGAATTCCGCTCTTCCCTTCCCCATCATGACCCTCTATGCCATTCTAATCTGTCCTTTAAATTACAGTTATGTTTTACTCCATAATCAACTTACTTGACCAGAGCAGGATTATGTTAGAACTTTGTTCTTAATATATTCCTCATCGTTTAAAACTTTATTCATTTTTCCCCAAATTAAATTGACTTCAATTCAAAGTAAATTCTGACCCACTGTGAGATGAATGAGAAAAGGAAAATATGACTATTTGTTACTTCTCAATAATCTTATCATGGATTATATCTCATTTTCTGTCAAAGAACTTTTTCATTGATAAAGCATAACTCATCAAATATCAAAATGATTCTCTACAGATTACTTACAAAATTCTGTTAAATTTTTTCTCACAGTAATACTGTGGTGTAGGAAGCATTATTTATAATTTTGCCAGTATGTGTGTTTGTATAAATTATAATTATAATAAAACACATTACATAAACAAATGTATGTTCCTTACAGCATATAAATAAATAGAAATGTGTAATAACATGTATAAACATACCATGATAAGATATATCTAAATTTTTGTCTCTATCCATCAAACTCGGTACTTCTTAAAATTATGCTTCACATCATCAGATTAATCTTCTGGTAACTGTCATCTCTTCTATTCACTTACATGATATTTGAAAATGTACATGTATGTATATATATATAATGTATTTATATAATACATGGTTCAGCAGGTCTCTGCCTGAATCTGCCTGCAATACAGGAGACACAGGAGACTTGAGTTCAATCCCTGGGTTGGGATGATCCCCCGGAAGAGGAAAATGGCAACCCACTCCAGTATTCTTGCCTGGAGAATTCCATGGACAGAGGAGCCTGGTGGTCTACAGTCCAAAGGGTCACAAAGCTTTGGACAAGACTAAATGACTAAGCAGTATATATTTTATAATACATATTACAGAGAGAAACATGTTTGAAATGCGTATGAATCATGTCATGTTTTGGCAACCCAGATAAAATGCAACACCTGATATAAAGGAATTCAGTTTGGTTTTACTAATATTCCAAGCTCTGTATCACATAACAATGCTCTGAATGATCATTCCAGAAGTCAACATCTCACATGCTTTTTCCAGTTGTCATGACCCACAGGTCTAGCTAAAATCATCAAAGAATCATCTGTGGAAGCATATAGAACTAAATAGAAAAACTCTGATCCTTTAAGAGGATCTCAAACTAAAAGTAAAAGGTATCCCCTTTTTCATAATAATATAATGTATATCTCAGTCAGAACTGTAATATTCTATCTAGCCAAGTAACTACAATAAAAGAGAATAAAGAGCCTCAGTTTACCCTTGAGGTATCTTGGTGTATAAGTAGCAGCCTTAATGTGTACAGTACTGTGGAAAATAAAATGCATATTTCACGTTTGGAGATGTGATATGCTCCCATATAGGTTCTGACCATGAAAGCTGACAGGAATATTAGACTTCATGAACTCAGACTCTAATTCTGGAGAGTTTCATTTTTATTGGAATTAAAATCATCAGGGAATAAAAATCAAAAGTAAAAATATTCCTCAACACTTTAGAGAAACTTTATATGCTTCAGAGGACCCATAATTCTGTCCCACAAATAATTTGGATTTTTTTTTTAATATGGCCAATTTTAGTGCAAAATAAAAGAAGTGAAAATCTATGTTATAATCTTTACAGGCTGTTCTCAAAAGTTTATGTTACTGGGACCTATGATCACTCACTGGGTTAAATGTAAATGCATGCTTATCTACTTATATTATTTGCATAAACTGATCAAATTATAGCACCCAAGGATACTTTTCTATTTTAAAATATTTTAAAATTTTTGAGTAATTCACTTATTAACATTTCTCTGAATTATTTTATTAATAAATTTATTCAAGTGACTATTAAATATTAGGCACTCCAAGCAGCCAAGGGAATCAACACATAGCCATCCTTAAGGAACTTAAAGCTTATTCAAATCAGCTTTACAAAATCATATCAAAATACTCATTTAAACTGATCTAGACAGGTAACATAGTTCTAATTAATTCTTTTTTCATAACTCATAAAACTCTGTCTGTTCCTTTTTCCTTAAAGGTCAAAGATTCAAATTTCTAATATATCTCTAGTCTTCAGTCTGTTTATCTATGAACAGTTAAAAGATATGGAAGTGAATTTTAAATATGTGTAGCTCTTTAACCAGGCCCTTGACGACAGCACAGAGCTTTCCCTCTTAGATGACTAAGTTCATGGCTGAGGCTGAAGCTGACAGAAACCAGCCCTTTCTCTTCCCTTCAGCAACATAATCCTCTGTACCAGGACGCCATAGATGGGTAACAGACCATCTTCTCTCTTTGGTTACGCGCTCGCCTCTCCCATCTTCTGGGTTCTCTCAGATGAAAAATGATTTGCTTTCTAAACCATTGGAAGCTCATTACTTCAGAAACATAATTCACAGCTATTTTGGAGTTCTAATTTTGTATTTTCAACATCGTGAAATAATTGGATAACATGTTTTTCTAGGTAATCCAAATGTCTCCAAATCCTCTTTCATCTAAGGTAACTGTACTAAGTCCTGAGCCCTCTGCCATAATTCTGAAGTACACCAGGACACATATCTTTTCTCTTGGTCACCCTTATCTCTTCTACTGAACTGGCTTCCCTTTAATCACCGTGGCCCCATTCCTCACTATTGATGCCAGATGCTACCCTCCCTCCATACCACTCGGTACCCAGTGTGGACATAAATCATTAATTCCTCATTAGTACTGAGTTAGTGTATTAGCCAGTACCAAAACTGTGAAGTTGATGGAGGAGAATCACAGTTCAGGATATTAAATAACTGAAAACTGGATATCAACATCATGTTTCTCAAGTTTCTCAACCATTCTTAGAAAACAGGGCTTTATTATGCCCTCTCCTTAGGCACAGACTTGTTCTGAGGCCTTCCAGTTCAGTTCAGTTCAGTTCAGTCACTCAGTCGTGTCCGGCACTTTGCGACCCCATGAACTGCAGCACGCCAGGCCTCCCTGTCCATCATAAACTCCCGGAGTTCAACCAAACTCATGTCCATCAAGTTGGTGATGCCATCCAGCCATCTCATCCTCTGTCGTCCCCTTCTCCTCCTGCCCCCAATCCCTCCCAGCATCAGGGTCTTTTCCAATGAGTCAGCTCTTTGCATCAGGTGGCCAAAGAATTGGAGTTTCAGCTTCAGCATCAGTCCTTCCAATGAACACCCAGGACTGGTCTCCTTTAGAATGGACTGGTTGGATCTCCTTGCAGTCCAAGGGACTCTCAAGAGTCTTCTCCAACACCACAGTTCAAAAGCATCAATTCTTTGGCACTCAGTTTTCTTTATAGTCCAACTCTCACGTCCATACATGGCTACTGGGAAAACCATAGCCTTGACTAGACGGACCTTTGTTTACAAAGTAATGTCTCTGCTTTTTAATAAGCTCTCTAGGTTGGTCATAACTTTCCTTCCAAGGAGTAAGCATCTTTTAATTTCATGGCTGCAATCACCCAGTGATTTTGGAGCCCAGAAAAATAAAGTCAGCCACTGTTTCCCACTGTTTCCCCAACTATTTCCCATGAGGTGATGGGACCAGATGCCATGATCTTAGTTTTCTGAATGTTGAGCTTTAAGCCAACTTTTTCACTCTCCTCCCTCACTTTCATCAAGAGGCTCTTTAGTTCTTCACTTTCTGCCATAAGGGTGGTGTCATATGCATATCTGAGGTTATTGATATTTCTCCTGGCAATCTTGATTCCAGCTTGTGCTTCTTCCAGCCCAGCATTTCTCATGATGTACTCTGCATATAAGTTAAATAAGCAGGGTGACAATATACAGCCTTGACGTACTCCTTTTCCTATTTGGAACCAGTCTGTTTTTGCATGTCCAGTTCTAACTGTTGCTTCCTGACCTGCATATAGGTTTCTCAAGAGGCAGGTCAGGTGGTCTGGTATTCCCATCTCTTTCAGAATTTTCCACAGTTTATTGTGATCCACACAGTCAAAGGCTTTGGCATAGTCAATAAAGCAGAAATAGATGTTTTTCTGGAACTCTCTTGCTTTTTTGATGATGAGGCCTTTAGAACTTCAGAACAGAAAGATGTTCTCTGCTCATCATCTCACCTCCCCATTCCACTAACCAACAACACAGGATAAATCCAACACAGAATAAATCCACATATAACAAATCATATAAACAAAAATGAAACACTCTCTAAGGCAACACCTGTTACTTCATTACATAAAAAAATTTGTGTATTTTCTTAGTTCCTCCCTATATATGCTTTATTTCCTATACCTACAAAGCCTATTAAAGAGTTTCCTAAATGAGAGTAGTGTGCCCCAGAAATGAATTTGTCAGTATAGAAGATGTACAGTATTCCACAGATGATGCTCTGAATTTTATTAAATAACATTTTTTTCCTCCTCCTTTCACGTGACATTGTATTTATTTGCTTGCATAGTCTCTGTCTAATCTACCTGGAAAAATGTAACTTCAAATAGCATTTCTGAGAAGTGGCAGTCCTTTTCTCTGGGAAAGAATAGCAGCAAGCAAATCATCTGAAATAAAAGTGAGTCACTTGGAAGAGGCAGACTGGCCGGGCTGGGAGAAGGTACTGTAACATAACACAAGGGGAATCCGAACTTCACATTGGAATGAGAGCTTGGAGCACTTGTGCTTTTGGAGCAGACTTACAGATATATAAACGTATTTACAGGCTCATTAATCCTCTGTCTTTGAGCCAGCAATTGAAGATGAGTTCTTAGCAATGATCTATCTGTTTTGATCTCCGTGTGCCAACTTCACCTTTCAGCGTTTTCAAGACAAAATTGTCTCCAGACCAAAAAGCAGTAAACACCTCTTGTTAGTGTTAGTCACTCAGTCGTGTCCAACTCTTAGTGATCCATGGACCATAGCCCACCAGGCTCCTCTGTTCAAGGGATTCTCCAGGCAAGAATACTGGAGTGGGTTGCCATGCCCTTCTCCAGGAGACCTTCCTGATCCAGGGGATCAAGCCCAGGTCTCCTGCATTGCAGGCAGATTCTTTATCATCTGGGCCACCTGGGAAGCCCGCATACTTCTGACTCCAGGGCAAAAGCTTGCAATTGTCAATGGCTACTCTTGGCTTTGGGCTTCCCCAGTGGCTGAGCGGTAAAGAATCCCCAGCAACCATGTCCTGGCTATTATAAACAGTGCTGCGATGAACATTGGGGTGCACGTGTCTCTCTTTCAGATCTGGTTTCCTCAGTGTGTATGCCCAGAAGTGGGATTGCTGGGTCATATGGCAGTTCTATTTCCAGTTTTTTAAGAAATCTCCACACTGTTCTCCATAGCGGCTGTACTAGTTTGCATTCCCACCAACAGTGTAAGACCATGAGACAAGTGCTCGGGCCTGGTGCACTGGGAAGACCCAGAGGGATCGGGTGGAGAGGGAGGTGGGAGAGGGGATCGGGATGGGGAATACATGTGAATCCATGGCTGATTCATGTCGATGTGTGACAAAACCCACTACAATATTGTAAAGTGATTGGCCTCCAACTAATAAAAATAAATGAAAAAAAAAAAAAAAAAAAAAGAATCCCCAGCAATGCAGGAGACTCTGGAGATGTGAGTTTGATACCTGTGTCAGGAAGATCCTCTAGAGAAAGAAATGGCAACCCACTACAGAATTCGTGCCTGGAAAATTCCATGGACAAGGAGCCTGGCAGGCTACAGTTCATACAGTTGCAAAGAGTTGGACACAACTAAAGCAACTGAACACTCACACACACACTCTAGACTTTAGGGGCTTCCCAGGTGGTACAGTGGTACCTGTAGCCAACCCAGGAAACTCAGGACAAGTGGGTTCGATCCCTGGGTCAGGAAGATCCCCTGGAGAAGTAAATGTCAACCCGTTGTAGTACTCTTGCCTGGAGAATTCCGTGGACAAAGGAGCCTGGAGGGCCATAGTCCATAGAGTTGCAAAGAGTCGGACACGACTGAGTGACTAAACACGCACATAGGCACTGTAGGCTCTAGAATTCTCTCTTCCACCCCTCTGCTTCCCCCCAACCCTACCAGTTTTCCTTCTTGTCTCTTTTCATTTATCCCATGAAAGCCGTCCCATCTCTTAGTCTCCTAATACATGCTCTTAAATTGAGGAAAGGGAAACATATGGACAAAGGAGGACCAGGGAAAGGCTGCAATGCTCACTGTTCTCTTCTCTTCTACTGAGATGGACATTTTTACTGTACTTCACAACTTCTCCTTCTCTCAGATAGGTTTGCTGTTTTCATGACAACTTTGTAAGTTTGCATTCCTAAGTTAGTTCATCACTGTTTTTTATTATATGCACTTGAAACTTTCCAGAACCCTTAACCAAGGAGGCTTCAGTAAATGGAATTAGCTATTGGATTCTACAAAGAGTCAGAGAAAAAATAAAGGTAGTCACTTCTTCAAGAATATTTACACAATACTTAACCATCAAAAGGACAGTAACTATTTCTAACATGATCAGTGAAACTGGACTTGTAGCAGGCTTTTTGGTCCTTATTGCTGAAACACTGAGTTCTCAAAGGAGAACTCTATATTGAATTAAACTTATCGACACACAAAGTATGCATCACATAAATATTTAATTACATAACCACATAGTTCTCATAGTGAACCCATGTCCCCATTCTTTACATGGAACTAGCTTTGCATCTAGGCAGCATTGTCCACATTACAAAAGGCAAAATTAGAGCTCTCTTTTTTAAGAATGTAATTAATAAAGCTATAAAACCAGAATGGAAAATCTAACATAGTTTGGAGATCATTGCAGAGAGATCTCAATTTCCTGAACCTTTAGAATATAGGATTTATGCCTTTATTTTCTGAAAGATATCGCCTGAATTTTTTTTTTTTTTTTTTTTTATCCTGAGAAGCTACGTGGCATTACTTCATCCTCAGATTCACTTTTGCCCTTGGACTCTTTCTCACCCTTCTCCTTTGGGAGCAAGGGAGAGAGAAAAAAAGAAATGTTTCAGCCAACTGGCTTTATTAAAGCTTTCTCATCTACAAGGCATGAGAATATGTTTATGAATCTGTTTCTCTTCTGATTGGCAATAAGATGTACAATTGTTCTTTAATTAGAACCTTCTGAGTCTTGTCATATTGTTTAACCCAGGTGTTTAACCTACTTAAATCCAAGGGCAAGTTGTGACATGGGTACCTGATAATTTAATTATCAGAGAATGTAGGACAAACTAAACACTGCCACCAATGATTCACTGAGTTATTTTCTTTACTGATTACTAGACCAGGGGAGGGGGGAATTACAGAGGGAGTGTACTGAAAATCACAGAAAACTGGATTATGAGATTGAGTGCTAGCTTTGATCCTGACAAAATTTATCAGTATGGGGCTGAGTAAACTCCTTAAGATTACTAGAACTTGATTTTTCTATCTTTAAATATGTATTTTATAAGATTGCCCCCGGGTCTCAGATTCTGTAATTCTAATCAATACATAAACAGAGATCGAAGGACAGAAAGAAATATACACATATGTTACCAAATGGTTGTGTGGATTTGAGAAACCATATTTAGTTAATACTTTCTCAGTAATGTTTTGCCTTTGTGACATTTAAATTAAAACATTTGCTAACACTGTCAAGAGATTTCCTCACTAAAATACAATCAAGAGATATCTGTGAAGACTACTTCTCTTTTCCAATTCTATCTCTTGTACAACTAACAGAAAATATCAACGTCATTGACTAATAGAAAGAAATACATAATCATACCTCATTGAAAATCACATAATCGCCTCCTTTCCCTGATGTTTGGCTATGAACAAGATCCAAGAGCAATGTCTTTTACTTTTGTGTGTGTGTTAGTTCCTGTCCGTGTGTGAACATCAGGCAGTGATTCATACTCCTGACACCCCGCCAGCACAGCTGGGAGGCACAGAGTGCATTTCAGAACAAGAGGAACAAAGGAAGAAAGATAGGGGGAAAAGTTAGCTTGCTCCTGCAAACTTCTCTAAGAAGACAGCTTGAAGGAAATGCAGGTTATTGGGAGCTAGATAAAATTATGTTAATAACAGTTAATATCTTTCATACGCCTTGAAGTTACCTATTCCCTCTGGAAACCTCACTCTTTTCCATCAAAAAGAAGCAACCATCTATGAATATTACCAGGATTTCACTATGGTGACAAGTTGGAGATACAAACAATAACATAAAAATACCCCACAAAAATTTGGAACTCTTTTGAAAGAAAGCTAGAAATAGAATATTATATGTAAGTGGAAAGAAAGATATTGTGTAACCTTTGGGAAAAAAAACAGAAATATCTGCATTCCACCTTTCAAAGTGTGAGTAGTTTGATAGAGCAGAATGTCAAAATGACACATTTAACAGAACTGTCCACAGGTGAAGGCCTTCTTAGGTGGCACAGTGGTAAAGAATGCAAGAGATGAAGGAAAAG
This sequence comes from Cervus canadensis, assembly GCF_019320065.1. Lineage (NCBI taxonomy): Eukaryota > Metazoa > Chordata > Mammalia > Artiodactyla > Cervidae > Cervus > Cervus canadensis. Next base: position 66,782,146 of record NC_057400.1, read on the forward strand.
TGGGTTCAATCCCTGGGTCAGGAAGAGCCCCTGGAGGAAGACATGGCCACCCACTCCAATATTCACTTGCCTAGAAAATCCCACAGATAGAGGAGTCTGGTAGGCTGCAGTCCATGGGGTCACAAAGTCACAAAGACTTGGGCACAACTGAGCATGCATGCATGCATGTTAAGGTTTTCTATATACCGTATCGTATCATCTGCAAACAGTGACAGTTTTGCTTCTTCCTTTCCAGTTTGGATTGCCTTTATTTCTCCCTCTTTTGTTTTATGATTGCTGTGACTTGGGCTTCCAATTCACTGGAATAAAAGTGGGGAGAGTAGCCATCTTTGTCATCTGTATCATCTCTGTTGTTGATTCCCTGGAGATTTTTTAAAAATTTTAGTTAATATATTCATTTTGATTCTTTCCAATATTTCTCAATCTTTGTTGAAGTTCTCACTGAGTCCCTCCACCCTTCTTTGGATTTCATGGACATCCTTATGATTGTTTTTTGAATTCTTTATCAGATAAATTATTCATCTGCATTTCATTAGGTTTTTTCCCTTAGAGCTTTATCTTGTTCCTTAATTTGGAACATATTCTTCTGTCTCCTCATTTTGTTTGACTTATGCTTTTTGTTTTTATGAATTAGGCGAAAACAGCTACCTTTCCTGGTCTTAAAGGGATGGCCTTGTGTGGGAGCTCACCCTGTGTAGACTGCTTGTGCATAGCAGATATGGCAGGCCAGCTGGGGCTGGAGCAAGTCCAGGACAGAGGCAGGCCCTTGGGAGTGTGCACCCAAGGCCTCCTTGCTCGGATAGCTGGAGCTAAAACTGGAGCAATTGGGGATGGTCCTGAGGGGACTCAAATAATGACACTTATCAGTGTCCTCAACCCTAGCAGGGGCTCCAGAAGTTCCCTGCTTATTCGGCAGAAGCCCTGGGGTGAGTGAATATATTTGCTTCATGTATAGTATAGACGCGCCTGAAGCGGTTGGGTTCTTCCTGTATCTCAGGGCGGGCTGGCAAGACTGTGATTAAGTCCCTCAGCTATATCTCTGCTCACGTAGGGTGGGGTCCCCATGGATACAGTGTCTCTGTCTTCTCACTCACTGCTATGTGGTCCTTCTTTGAGCAATAACTGTTCAATTAGCCCTCAGGTCTTTATCAGGAGGAGTTGCTCGAGATGTAGGTTAATATTCAGTATGTTCATGGGAGAAGGTGAGTTCAGGGTGTTCTGCACCACTATCTTGCCTTTCCCTTAGAGGGTTGTTTTTAATTATGTGGTCCTCTAACTTACTTAGAAATAGTTAGTTCACACATTTTGTGATATTTGATTAAATGAAGCATATCTTTGGGTTTCTATTTTAAATGTTGCATAATTTAAATGTTTATTTGGTTTGGGAGGTTAAGACAGAAAATGTGCTTGTTTTTTAAGATTTCTCAGAAAACTGTAAAAATCTTTACTTTTGGAAACAGGCCTAAAGATAGAAGCAATTCTTCAAGTTGAATAAAACTTCAGTAAAAGTTGTTCCCTTCGCATTTTCCACCACCCATTAGTCAGCTGTCATTATTCAAAAGTTGGCTCCTGTGGCATCTGCTCTGGAAGCCTTTCCTCATACCCCTCCATGGACTAGTAAGGCCCTACTGAGAATTTCAAGAGCACCATAAAGCAGTGAACATTTGATTAAATGAGTGGGCTGTGGAGATGTTTTGCCAAAGTTTAATTCCAAGCTCTGTTACTTATCTTCTGTGTACTTTCAACAAGTTTCCTAAACAGTTTGTTCCTCAGTTTTATTTGTACCTGCTATATGGGGTTGCTGTAAATGAACTAATGATTGCAAGGCATCTGGAGGAGTGCCTTTCCCAAAGTAAGCACTCAATAAAACATTAGCTATGGTTAACATGATTCCAGGCTAAGCAGAGATTATGGCAACACTGATTGTCCTTGTCTGTCTTCCTGAATATGTTTGTGGGCTGAAAGAATTCAAAGAGTTGGCCTGCAGTCTATTCTTCCCCATCTCGGGGAGTGGTAGAATACTTTGGGGGATAAAAGGAAGACAAGTTATTCAGTCTTACTGCCTTAATCTTTGGACCTCTGAGTAAAAAAATCTAATAATTTACTAGGAGGAAGAAATCTTATCAGAATAAGAATATAAGAATATTCTTATCCAGATGCTCATAACTAAAGGATTATTGATAATAAATAAATCTAGATTCTATTAGGCATAGATCTCTAAGCTATGTATCTGATGAAATGATCAGTGTTCTTATACCTGAGGCTATAGATCCATCAAAAGCTCCGAAAATCACACATTGTCATTCTATGAAACATAATCACTCTTATTTCTTAAATAATTTAAAGATGAGGTTGCTGGATTTGTTCACAGACTATTACATTGTATTTAGAAACTCAACTTCTATCCCTGTCTCCTGTCAACTGAATAGTGTTAGATGGTCAGTCCTGTCTGACTCTTTGAGACCCCCATGGACTACAGCCCATTCTGTATCCTAGCAGAAGGTTTAGGACCACCTAGACATATATGCCACATTCATTCAGAAGTTGTCACAACTTAATTATCCTGAAAATTTATCCTTCTTTGGAACAATAGTTAGATCAGATTTTACCAGACTAATTATGGGACTATAAGTGTAGTTTTATGTATGTATTTATCATATACATTTTTTTCTATTTTAAAAATCCCTTAATTATTGAAGCACAGTAGAGTATAGATAGATAAATAGGTGATTGATAGATAAGCAGGAGACGAGTTCAGTGACTACAAGGATTGTTATCTTGGTTTTATAAAACTTTTAAAACTAATCTGATTTAAATTGTTAAACTTATTTTAATTTCTATCTATTTAAATATTACTTAATTTAAGATGAACAGACTAGACAGACCTCAGCCAAGTAAGGAGCATTAAGATTTCAATGTGTAATTACAAGAAAACAATTATTAAAAGCTACTTGCCAGTGGCAAAGTTCTTTCCCTGGCTCTGCTAAAGGCCCAGTCTTCTGAATGCTCTTTATAAACGATTTTCTTGGTCTTTGTCACACACTGTCAAAACAGCTTGTGTGATGATAGAATCACTGAACTAAGATCACACCTACGTGTACCCTAGAAAGCTTTCGTTAAGAACATCAGCTAACAACCATCCTTCCATTTTTGCTTTCTTGCCTCACTTACAGTTCAAGTCTTACTGGGAAAATAAACCTAAATTTCCAGAGCACCCATTGCACAGTCACCATCCAGGAACTCGTGGGAAAATGGATGGGGATATAAAGGAATCAGTGCTCTTTCCCAGTTAATAATAGGTTTTAAGGTTCCCCCCCCCCCCACCAACCCCTTACTTCATATACAGCTTTTGGCTGTTTTATCTGTAGGTTCTATGGGAACATTATGTGAATTCTAATACTAAATTCCTTTCTAACAGCTTATTTTGACTAAAAATTGCGAAGCTTGTATTAAATTCATCATTATGGGTTTTTGCATGTGAATGATGACACATAGACTCTACAAAAAAAAAGAATAATATATATTTGCATAGTTTTTCTTTCTAACTTATGTTAAGGAGAAATGAAAGAAGATACCAATAAATGAGAGAGGATATCTAAAAATAAGAAGCAAATATTCGTGTGCTTCCCCAAAATACTCTATATTGGTCATTTACCTTGGTTTTTAGAATATGGTAAAGAATCCGCCTGCCAATGCAAGAGACACAAGAGACTTGGGTTTGATTCTTGGGTCAGGAATATCCCCTAGAAAAGGAAATGGACTCCCACTCCAGTATTTTTGCCTGGAAAATTCCATGAACAGAGGAGCCTGGCAGGCTAGTCCATGAGGTCAAAAAAACAGTCAGACACAACTAAGCACAAGCATCTCATCTCATCTCAATGCTTAAGTTTTAATTGTATAAGATGACAAAGCCTAAAAATCTATCATAACACTTTAATCTACTTGTCATATTTTAAGACAAAAATTTTTCATTTCCTTACCATACAATCTTTAGCTTTTTAAGAGAGTTGAAATGTAATTGATAGATAATATCATGTTAGTTTTGGGTGTACAAGATAGTGATTCAACATTTAACTATATTATAAAATAATCATGCAGTACCATCACTTCATGGCAAATAGATGGATAAACAATGGAAACAGTGAGAGAGACTTTATTTTGGTGGGCTCCAAAATCACTGCAGATGGTGACTGCAGCTATGAAATTAAAAGATGCTTTTTCCCTGGAAGAAAAGCTATGAAAAACCTAAACAGCATATTAAAAAGCAGAGACATTCCTTTGCCAACAAAGGTCTGTATAGTCAACGTTATGGTTTTTCCAGTAGTCATATATGGTTGTGAGAGCTGAATCATAAAGAAGGCTGAGCACCGAAGAACTGATGCTTTTGAACTGTGGTGTTAGAGAAGACTCTTGAGAGTCCCTTGGACAGCAAGATTAAACCAGTCAGTCCTAAAGGAAATCAGTCCTGGATATTCATTGGAAGACCTGATGCTGAAGCTGAAGCTCCAATGCTTTGGCCACTCGATGTGAAAAGATACTGATGCTGAGAAAGATTGAAGGCAGCAAGAGAAGGAGCCAGCAGAGGACGAGATGGTTGGATGGCTCACTGCCTCAGTGGACATGAGTTTGAGCAAATTCCTGGAGATGGTGAAGGACAGGGAAATCTGGCATGCTGCAGTCCATGGGGTGTCAAAGAGTCAGACACGACTGAGCAACTGAACAACAACATCACTATAAGCCTACTAACCATTTTCCCCATAAAAGATGCTATAATATTATTGGCCAGGTTCTTTATGCTTTATATTATATCCCATGACTTATTTACTTTACACTAGAAGTTTGTAATTCTTAATCCTCTTCACCTTTTTGCCCAATCTGCACTCCTCTCCTTCAGCAACCTCCCATTTTTCTCTATATCCAAGTCTGTTTTCAATTTATTTTGTTTTGTTTCTTAGATTCCAGATTTAAGTGAAATCATATGGTATTTGTCTTTATTTATAGGACTTAGTTCACTTTGCGTAATATCTTCTACATCCATCCATGTCCCTATTGGTAAGATTTCATTCTCTCTCTCTCTCTTTTTTTTTTCGGTTGAGTATTATTTCATTGTATGTATTTACCATATCTTCCTTATTCATTCATTTGTTGATGGACACTTTGGTTGCTTCCTTAGTTTGTCATTTGTAAGTAATGCTACTATGAATATTGGAGGCATGTATCTTTTCAAATTAATGATTTTGCTTTCTTGAGAAAAAAAATACCCAGAAGTGGAATTGCTAGACTGTGTGGCAGTTCTATTTTTAATTCGGTAAGGAACCTCCATACTATTTTCCAAACTGGTTGTACAAATTTTGAGTCCTACCAACAATGCACAAGGGTTCCCTTTTCTTCACATCCTCACCAATGTTTCGTATTTCTTGCCTTTTTGATAATAGCCATTCTGACAAGTATAAAGTAATATCTCACTGTGGTTTTGATTTGCATTTCCCTGATGACTATAGATGTTGGGCATCTTTTCATGTGTCAATTTGCCATACATATGTCTTCTTTGGAAAGGTGTCTATACAAGTTTCTCTTTCCATTTTTAAATTATTATTATTATTATTATTATTGGATGTTGCTTTGTATGAGTTTTTCCCACATTTTGAATATTAACCCCTTAATGAATGTATTACTTGCAGATATCTTCTCCCATTCAGTAGGTAACCTTACCATTTTATTCATGGTTTCTTCTGCTGTGTAAATTTTAGTTTAATGCAGTCCCATTGGTCTACTTTTGCTTTGTTTGCCTTGTCTGACGAGATGGATCCAAAAAAAGTATTGCTAAGACTGCTGTAAAAAACTCACTGCCTATGTTTTCTTCTAAAATATTATGGTTTCAGGTCTTACATTTCAACCTTTAATCCATTTCAGCTTTGTTTCTTATAATGATGTGGGAAACCAGTTCAGTTTGGTTATTTCATGTGCCAGTTTTCCTCATTGTATAGTCTTGGAAAAGACTTTATGTTTGAGTTCCCTTGTGTCCGACACTTTGTTTTTCCTTTGCTGCTTTTAAAATTCTCTTTATCTTTAACTCTTGCCATTTTAATTGTGATATGTCTTAGTTTGGGTGTCTTTGGGGATCTTGTTTGAGACTCTCTGTGCTTCCTGGACCTGGATATCTGTTTTCTTCTCTAGGTTAGGGAAGTTTCCAGCAATGATTTTGTAAAATACATTTTCCTTGCCCCTTTCTCTCTCTTCTCCTTCTGGGATCCCTGTAACATGAATGCTGGCTTTCCTGGTGTTACTTCAAAGGCCTCTTAAACTATCCTTTATTTCTGAAAAAAAATTTTCACTGTGCCAATGGATGATTAACACTATTCTACCCTCCAGGTCCCTTGGACAGCAAGGAGATCAAACCAGTCAATCTTAAAGGAAATCAACCCTGAATACGCACTGCAAGGACTGATGCTGAAGCTGAAGGTCAGTATTTTGATCACCTGATATGAAGAGCTGACTCATTGGAAAAGACCTTGATTTGGGGAAAGATTGAAGGCAGAAGGAGAAGGGGGTAACAGAGGATGAGATAGCTTTATGGCATCACTGATGCAATGGACTTCCTGGGTAAACTTCAGGAAATGGTGAGGGACAGAGAGGCCTGGCATGCCACAGTCCATGTGGTCATGAAGAGTCAGACATGTCAGAGTGACTGAACAGCAACAATCCTCCAGGTAGCTCACCCATTCTTCTGTATTACCTAATCTGTTAATTCCTTATGGTATGTTTATCTCAGTTATTGTATTATTCACCTCTCATTGGTCCTTTTTTATTTTTTTTTCTCTTTGTTGAAATCTCACTATGTTCATCTTTTCTTTTCTCAAGTTCAGTAAGCACCTTTATGATTATTATCTTGATCTATTTATTGGCTAGATTGCTTTTCTCATTTTCTTTAGTTCTTTTTCTAAGGTTTTGTCTTGTCTTTCATTTGGAAGATGTTCCTTTCTCTCTCTGTTTATTTCTATGTATTATGTAGGTTTGTTACATCTCCCAATCTTGAAGAAGTGGTCTTATGTAGCTGTCCCCTGGGTCAAGCGCGAGGCTCCCTGCCGGCCACCAGGGCTAGGTCTCCTAGTGGTGCCCCCTGTGTCAGCAGCATTCCCTCTTCGGCTGTGGTAGAGCCAGCTACCATGGGTGGGATAGTAGGCGTAACTGGCCCCGTCCTAGCTGGCTGGACTTGCCTCCTGAATTTGTTGCAGATACTCTGGTGGGTGGGGCAGGACCCCAGCATGGCTCGTTGCATGTCTGGCATGTGCAGCTGCTACAGGCTCCCTGGCGGATGGAATAAGCCCTCGCTAGTAGACTGGTTCCAAATAGGAAAAGGAGTACATCAAGGCTGTATATTGTCACCCTGCTTATTTCACTTATATGCAGAGTACATCATGAGAAATGCTGGGCTGGAAGAAGCACAAGCTGGAATCAAGATTGCTGGGAGAAATATCAATAACCACAAATATGCAGATGACACCACCCTTATGGCAGAAAGTGAAGAGGAACTAAAAAGCCTCTTGATGAAAGTGAGGGAGGAGAGTGAAAAAGTTGGCTTAAAGCTCAACATTCAGAAAACTAAGATCATGGCATCTGGTCCCATCACCTCATGGGAAATAGATGGGGAAACAGTGGAAACTGTGTCAGACTTTATTTTTCTGGGCTCCAAAATCACTGCAGATGGTGATTGCAGCCATGAAATTAAAAGATGCTTACTCCTTGGAAGGAAAGTTATGACCAACCTAGACAGCATATTAAAAGGCAGAGACATTACTTTGCCAACAAAGGTTCGTCTAGTCAAGGCTATGGTTTTCCAGTGGTCATGTATGGATGTTGAGAGTTGGACTACAAAGAAAGCTGAGTGCTGAATAATTGATGCTTTTGAACTGTGGTGTTGGAGAAGACTCTTGAGAGTCCCTTGGACTGCAAGGAGATCCAACCAGTCCATCCAGAAGGAGATCAGTCCTGGGTGTTCATTGGAAGGACTGATGCTGAAGCTGAAACTCCGGTACTTTGGCCACCTCATGCGAAGAGTTGACTCACTGAAAAAGACCCTGATGCTGGGAGGGATTGGGGGCAGGAGGAGAAGGGGATGACAGAGAATGAGATGGCTGGATGGTGTCACAGACTCGAAGGACATGAGTTTGAGTAAACTCTGGGAGTTGATGATGGACAGGGAGGCCTGGCGTGCTGCGATTCATGGGGTTGCAAAGAGTTGGACACGACTGAGCGACTGAACTAACTAATAGGCTAGAAGAAAATTTCCATGAGAGTTCTTGTAAGCATCAGCGTTGGCACTGGACAACTGCTACTGCTATTGTGCTTAGTTGTATCAACTCTTTTGCAGTCCCATAGACGGTAGTCCACCAGGCTCCTCAGTTCATAGGACTTCCCAGGCAAAGATACTGAAGTGGGTTGCCATTTCCTCCTCGAGGGGGTATTCCCAACCCAGGGATTGAACCTGCATCTGAGGTGTGTCTCACATTGGCCGGCAGTTTCTTTATCACTGCACCACCTGGGAAGCACAAAAAGAGCTGCCACCAATGTTTCAATCCTTAGAACTAAACAGAGTCACAGACAGACATAGAAAGCAAACTTCTGGTTACCAAAGGGGAAAGGGAAGGGAGGGATAAAGCTTGGGACTGGCAAATATAAACTACTATATATAAAATACATAAATAACAAGAACCGATTGTATAGAACAGGGAACTAGTGATACATTCAATATCTCCTAATCAACTATAATGGAAAAGAAAATGAAATATATATATAATATATATTTATCTAATACACACACACACATATATAATAACTGAATCAATTTGCTGTAGCCAGAAACTAATGCAACATTTTAAATTAACCATTCTTAAATTTTAAAATAAGAGAGCAAATAGAGTAATATACTGGGGGCTGATAATAATAACTCTTAATTAATGAGTTTTACTTTTTAATTTATCCATTCAACAAAAGTTTATCTAATACAGAGTAGGCAATTCATTATATGGCAGAGGAATGCTAGGGGATTTCGTATTTACTAGGTCTATTAGAAAGACATTTTAGCTCTGTTTCACATGAAATGTTGTCCCACAACTACTACCCAAAGGATAACATCACATTCACATCTCATTACAGAAATTTACGAGATTGGAAATGACTTCTTCATAGATGAAACCATGTGTGTACATCTATTTATTTTCATCATGTGAATATAAAATCCACAGCATTTCTGCTAAAGAAAAAGGTAAGCCCAAGCATTAACCTGTCCATATAGTTACTGTAGGTGCGTGCTAAGTTGCTTCAGTTATGTCCGACTCTTTGCGACCCTATGGACTATAGCCCGCCAGGGTCCTCTATCCACGGGAGTCTCCAGGTAAGAATACTGGCATGGGCTTCCATGGCCTCCTCCAGGGGTTCTTCTCCCACCCAGGGATCAAACCCACGTCTACTACGACTCCTGCATTGTAGGTAGTTTCCTTACCACTGAGCCACCGGGGAAGCCCCGTATGATTACTATACAAGGATAATTAAGCCAGTGTGTTCTTTTACAACACATGCTTCTGTAAGTTGAATGAGTACACGTGCAATTGGTAAATGCAGGGTGATGTCAGTGCAATATGAAGTCATGTAGATCCCTATAAAATTTTTCCTAGCACATGAATCTGTAAGCTATCATGGATTGCTAGAACAGTTAAGGTACCAGACCACATAGGGATATAGTGCCATCCAAAAAACTCACTCATTCTAAAATGGAGCAGGATCCTTTGGTTCTTGCTCCCCACCCCCTGTCCTCAGCCTGCCTTTTATCTGTGGAAAAAACTTTAGCCAAAGAAGAAGTTTAATCAGAGAAGTGAGAAAATGCTGAAACAAAAGAAAACAGTCAAGAGAGACCAAATAATAATAATGTAGTCAGTAAGCAAAGTCAAATACTTTTAGTTCCTTCTCAAGGGCTATAGATAATATTCTGAACATATCCTGTGAGCTGTCTTATAAGTACTGAAACCCCGCCAAGTGGGAAAAATTAACTATGTGATGATCAGACTATAGCCATGACAAAGCTGCCACAATTCCGATAATTAGCCTTAAAGAAATAGGAAAAAACCAACCCTGGACTTGACTATCTAAAGCAATCAAGATGATGCTGGTCAGACTACCAATGACAGATTTCAAGACAACTGTCAGAGCTGACTATGCTGCCTCTATATGTAGCACCCTTCCTCTGTCTGGGGGAGCTGGCCTTTGGACAGACATCTGCCCTGTGCCTCAGCACCCCTCTTTCCTGGTTGCAGACATCTAGAATAGACCAAAGTTTCCTATCCACCAACCTGGCCTCTTTATTGGCTTTTGAGCAACAAGCAACTAACCCTGCTTTCGGTAACAATTCCTCATTCTTTCTCTTGGATCAGGTTGAGCATATGTTCAGGTTTTGAAGAAGATAATTGGTATGTAACCTCTGAAAAGTTGATAATTTCCTTCAACCATCTAAATCTAGAGCACATACCACTTTTAACTACAGTCAGAAATATTGGCTCTTCTCCCACAAATTTTATTTCAATGATGCATCTTGCTTTAATTTTAATTACTCTTCTGCATGTGCTGGATCTATATTTGTCACTGACAATAAATTATTAATAAACAGTGAGTCAGGATATAGCAGCTTCTTGGTTAGTTGTTTCATCCATGTGTTTGCAATGTGCTAGGTCACACGATTTGCAGGATGTTTGTATAGCCACTGGGGAGCCATGAACAATGGAACTGTTGGAAATATCTGGCTTCATTTTGTACTACAGAAAATGAAATATTCTAAGGACAACTGTGTGATATAAGCAACAGCTGGAACAACTATGTCCTAGAAATGGGAGACTTGGATTCCTTTGTTATCAACCAACTAAAATAAATATAACGCTCTTTCCCAAGTTGAATATTTAAAGTTCATTTTCATAAGATTTAGAGTAAATTTTACAGTACAGTTGACACAGTATATTTCTACTTATTTTATTATGTGTGCATACATAGCCTACTTACTGCAAAATACATAATAAAGGCTAATTTTAAGAAACCACAAAGGAACACTGACTTCCAGGTCGTGCGCCTTAAATACAATTTTCTACTAAAACCAAGATTCTTTTGGGAAAATGTTGATTACAGATCTGGGGCAGGAAACATTGGCTAATGTTTCAGGTCAAGTTGAGCCTGAGATATCTTTGTATTGAATGCAAGAAAGCTGTTAAATATTAGTGGAATCTTGGCAGAATGAAATGGGTGCCAACTTGAAGGGACTACTACGGTTCAAATATGGGACAATTAAACATCAGAAAGAATAGTGATTGAAATAACTGAAGCATGTCACTTACATAAAACTTCATAGGTTCTATTAATGTTAAAAAACTTTCATATTTTTAGAGTTTGCTATGGTGAAAATTCAAAGCTTTGAATATTGATAAATATAATAAAAGACTCTAGTGTTTATTCTACCCTTTTTTTGTGGACATATTTCAGGCTAACCAAATAGTTAATGGAAGGAATATGTTTTTTGTTTTTATTTTAACAGAAGAATCACAGTTAATGAAAAGATAAGAAATTATAAAAGTAAAATGTTCTCATTTTCAGGCACCAAGGGAAACAATGGATATATACATCAATAATCAATGGCTGCTAAATCATTAAGAAACACGTTGATGGGAAAATCTAAAAAAGAGCTAGGATGACTTTACATGAAAGTGAAAATGGTAGTCTCTCAGTCGTTTCTGACTCTTTGTGATCCTATGGACTGTAGCCTGCCAGGCTCCTCTGTCCATGGAATTCTCCAGGCAAGAATACTGGAGTGGGTAGCCATTCTCTTCTCCAGGGGAGCTTCCCAACCCAGGAATCAAACCTTGGTCTCCTGCATATCAGGCAGATTCTTTACTGTCTGAGCCAACAGGGAAGCCCCAACTTTACCTGAAGCCACTGATAAATTTTAGCATCACTGAAAGTGAATATCCACTCTTGTAGTACTTCCCAGTGTGAAACAATAAGAAATAAATAGCACTCTGGGACTTCCAGAGTGATAAGTCCAGTGGATAAGACTCCATGTCTCCAATGCAAGCAGCCTGGGTTCAACTCCTAATCAGGGAACTAGATGCCATATGCTACAAGTTAAGAACCAGCACAGCCAAATAAATAAATGAAATTTATTAAAAAAAAATAATAAACTGCATTCCAGACGAAATGTTCTTGCTAAAATGCAATCAAGCCTCTAAGCACTTTACAGGAAACACAAGGAAGAGGGGATCATTTTAAATGACTCCGTGAAGATTCAGTAATTCAAATTAAGAATCAGAGAGGTTCTTGAAAAGCAATATCCCAGTTTCCACTTGTAAAGGGCACAAAAAATGAGGGGAAGCTAGTATAAATATTTAAATTTAAATACAAAATTTTAAATAAATAAAATTTTAATTTTTAGTATATATATATCACATTATAATTATATACATATATAATAGGTGTTGAATCAAGTCAATCAACAACTGTGGTGTTGGCGAAGACTCTTAAGAGTTCCATGGACTGCAAAGAGATACAACCATTGCACCCTAAAGGAAATCAGTCCTGAATATTCATTGGAAAGACTGATGTTGAAGATGAAACTCCAACACTTTGACCACCTAATGAGAAGAACTGACTCATTAGAAAAGACCCTGATGCTGGCAAAGATTGAAGGCAGAAGGAGAAGGAGATGACACAGGATGAGATGGTTGGATGGCATCACTGACTCAATGGACATGAGTTTGAGTAAGCTCTGGGAGATGGTGATGGACAGGGAAGCCTGGTGTGTTGCAGTCCATGGGGTCGCAAAGACTCGGACACAACTGAGTGACTGAGCTGAACTGAACTGAAGATATATATTAATGAATGGAAATTAGATACCCTGTTTGGATCCTGACTAGAACAAACTAACTACTGAAAAGCAAAACAAAGCACTTTTTTATACAACTGGGGAAAACGTGATACATTTTAGATAAATTAAGAAATTACTTAATTGTTTATTTTGTTGGATGTGATAATGATATTGTGGTTGTGCTTTTGTGTATCTGTGTGTGTGTGTCACTCAGTCGTGGCCGATTCTTTGTGACCCTGTGGACTATAGTCACCAGGCTTCTCTCCATGGAATTCTCCAGGCAAGAATATTGGAGAGCGTTGCCATTTCCTATTCCATATGTTTTGTAAGCATTCTTATCTATCAGAGACTTAAGTATTGCAGATGAAATACTTTGATATCTGGGATTTGCTTTTTAATAGTTCAGGAAAACATCTCAGTGATAAATAAGAAGTTCAGGATATTGACAATTATTGGAGTGATGGGTTAAGGATTTAAATATATAACTGCACTTTCTAAATGTTTGAAAAACTTTTGCAATATACAATTAATAGTATAAAAGAAAATAAATAAGGTATCATTCGAGAAATATAGAATGCCTAGAAGTAAATAGCAGTATATTTGAAAATTTTAATGAATGCTAAATGTAGTCATTAAGGTACGTGTAATGGATACTTCTTTTAATGTTAGAAACAGCATGAGAATTCTGCTAAAAGAAAACATTGAGGTCATTCAGTTCAGTTCAGCTCAGTTCAGTCGCTCAGTCCAGTATTCTTGCCTGGAAAATTCCATGGACGGAGGAGCCTGGTAGGCTACAGTCCATGGGGTCTCAAAGAGTGGGACATGACTGAGTGACTTCACTTTCACTTTTCACTTTCATGCATTTGAGAAGGAAATGGCAACCTACTCCAGTATTCTTTTTTTTTTTTTTTTTAGAAAGAAAATCACTTTATTCTAATTAAATCACAAACAATAACATCAGAAAAGCATGCTTAAGAGGCCACAGCCACCTCTCTGCCCAATCCCAAGCTCAAGTATTCTTGCCTGGAGGATCCCAGGGACGGAGGAGCTTGGTGGGCTGCCGTCTATGGGGTCGCACGGAGTCGGGTACGATTGAAGCGACTTAGCCTCGGCCTCAGCCTCAGTAGCTCAGTCATGTCTGACTCTTTGTGACCCCATGAATCACAGCCCGCAAGACCTCCCTGTCCATCACCAACTCCCGGAGTCCACCCAAACTCATGTCCATCGAGTCGGTGATGTCATCCACATCTCATCCTCTGTCGTCCCCTTCTCCTCCTGCCCTCAATCTTTCCCAGCATCAGGGTCTTTTCAATGAGTGAGCTCTTCGCATCAGGTGGCCAAAGTATTGGAGTTTCGCTTCAACATCAGTCCTTCCAATGAACACCCAGGACTGATCTCCTTTAAGATGGACTGGTCCGATCTCCTTGCAGTCCAAGGGACTCTCAAGAGTCTTCTCCAACACCACAGTTCAAAAGCATGAGTTCTTCTGTGCTCAGCTTTCTTTATAGTCCAACTCTCACATCCATACATAACCACTGAAAAAACCATAGCCTTGACTAGATGGACCTTTGTTGGCAAAGTAATGTCTCTGCTTCTTAATATGCAGTCTAGGTTGGTCATAACTTTCCTTCCAAGGAGTAAGTGTCTTTTAATTTCATGGCTGTGGTCACCATCTGCAGTGATTTTGGAGCCCAGAAAAATAAAGTAAGCCACTGTTTCCACTGTTTCCCCATCTATTTGCCATGAAGTGATGGGACCAGATGCCATGATCTTAGTTTTCTGAATGTTGAACTTTACCTAAGAGAATGTACAATATCAATATATAGAATAATGATAGATTTAATAATCACTTAAGAATTTAAGGGCACGATTCACTGACGAGCCTTGTAGTCATATTCTGGCTTTGGTTAGTTTCCAATCAAGCTGAATATTCACAACTTTCCTCTAGGAATCCATCACAGTGGGTGGTGAGACTATGGGAAAAGTCACAGACTATGTAATTTCCCCCACCTTGAGCCATAGAGTGAGAGAAAGAAAGGCCAGTTAAATCTTTTCATTTTCAGTGTGTGAAAAAAGGATCTGAATCTCTGGGAGAGATTATTAGTGGGGTTTAATCTCATGAATGAGATTACCGTCCTTATAAAAGAGGCCTGTGTATGAACAGTGCAAGAAGCTGGCAGTTGGAATCCCGGAAGATGTGCTTCCCAGGGAGTTCAGTGGTAAAGAATCCACCTGCCAATGCAAGAGACATGGGTTCAATCCCCAGGTTGGGAAGATCCCCTGGAGTAGGAAATGGCAACCCACTCCAATATTCTTGCCCAGAAAATTGTATGGACATAGAAGAGCTTGGCAGGCTACAGTCCATGGGGTTGCAAAAAGAGTTGGAGCAGGAACATCACCCCATAATAACTGTGCTGGCAACATGATCTGGGACTTCTAGTCACCAAAACTGTGAGAGACACATTTTGGTTTTTTTAAGCCTAGTCTAGTCCAAGCCTGATGCTAGGAAAGATTGAAGGTGGGAGGAGAAGGGGACGACAGAGAATGAGATGGTCGGATGGCATCACCGCCTCAATGGACATAAGTGAGTAAACTCCGGGACTTGGTGATGGATAGGGAGGCCTGGCATGCTGCAGTCCACGGGGTCGCAAAGAGTTGGACATGACTGAGCAACTGAACTGAACTGAGTCCATGATATTTTGTTATAGTAGCCCTAAGAGTCCAAGAGAGTGGCCATTATTAATGAACCCATGATGTAATATTCTCTATCAAAGAAATGTATTTACTCAGTTCATTGGAAAGGTTTAAAAGCAATGACCAACTCAGAAGCAGTGGTTATCACAAATACCTAGGTTTTAATCACTGTTGTGGACAAACCCTAAGGGGACCCTAAATAAGTCACATCCTTGTATAGCCTCAATACCTTGAGTGCAAGCATTTGTGCTTCTAACCAGTAGGATGGACAAAGATGAGGGAATGCCATTCTCATGATTACACTACATCATATAAATTCCATGCTATCTGACTTTAGTAAGAGAGATGCCCTGTGGCCTTGAAGAAGAAAGCTTCTGTGGGGTGACAATTCATAGAGAAGACCATGCAGCAGGGAACTGTAGGTGATCTCCAGCCAAGAGCAAGTAAAAAGGTGGGCCCTTTGTCACACAGCCACAAGAGAATGAGTTCTGCAGACAACCTAAACGAGCTTTAAAGCAAATTCTTCATTAGACAGGTCCCTAAATAAGAGGATCTGTGTGTGTGCTCACTTGCTTCAGTCATGTCCGTCTGTTGGCGATTCCATGGACTGTAGCCTCCAGGCTCCTCTATCTGTGGGATTCTCCAGGTGAGAATACTGGAGTGGGTTGCCATGCCCTCCTCCAGGGCATCTTCCTGACCCAGGGATCGAACCCATGTCTCCTGCATTGCTGGCAGATTCTTCACCACTGAGGCACCATGGAAGCCCAAACAAGAGTACAACTCAGTTAAATCCTGGAGTTCCAACTTGTGATAGCACAAGCAGAAGACTCAGTTAAGTCATACCAATTCCTGACCTACAAAACTGTAAGGTTTAATTTTTACATTCATATATTTGCATATGTATATATATATTATATGTGTGTGTGTGTGTGTCTTTTAAGTCACTGTGAAAGTGAAAGTGAAGTAGCTCAGTCGTGTCCAACTCTTTGCGACCCCATGGGCTGTAGCCTACCATGCTCCTCTATCCATGGGATTTTCCAGGCAAGAGTACTGGAGTGGGTTGCCTTTTAAATCACTAGTTTGTAGTAATTTGTTACATACAAATGGAAAACTAGTATAGACCTTCAGTACTTTTTCTCACTAAGAGGCATCAGGGATCCATGAAGGAATGACTATGTTTAATGTTTGGGTCAGAAAATATACTAGGTAAGGCTAGTGCATGTCATCATACCAGGAAGAAAAGCATCCTCAAAGACTATGGTGGTTTTGTTAAAAAGTCCACATGGACCAACCTGAAGGAGTTCCCACTGCCTAGTTATGAAGAAATTTGATATAAAGGATAATAATGACAGTTAATTACTGAAATTTGTTACATTCTAGGGGTTCAAAACTCCCTGACAAAAGATTCTTAGTACTTTTGGAAGTTAGTGTGGAATCATCTCATTTTCCTAAAAATGATTACAGAACAGAAAAAGGCATCTATATTATCTTTACTAACTGAATCATTGTCAACTGCTGCTAAACAAAAAACACCAAAAAACAACTAAGTGAAAAGCTGGTGACATCTTTACCATAGGATAAGACTGACACCTAAAGTCACTTATCAATCTTAATTAACATCACTTGAAAGACAATCAGACATGATGTCCTTCCTTACTCGTTGCAATATAAAGCTCAGAATCACCACCTGTGAAATGCTCTTGCCAAGTTTGTAACATGGATCCCCTCAAGCCCAAATCTGTCATGCTGTTAAACTTTTATTTTGTGATAGCAGACATTCAAAAAAGTTGCACAAACAGGACAAAGAAATTGCATATTCCTTTTTTCCAACTCCTCAAATCTGAAGATTTATGGCATTTATTTTATTTTCCACTTGCTCCTTGTCTTCTTCCTTCTCACTCTGACTGTATATGTGTGCATAAATATATATATATTGACATATTAAAATATATGTATTTTTCTGAACATTTTGAGAAATGTTATAGATATGACAGTACATCTAAACTCTTAAGTATGTATTTTTTAAAAACTAGGACAATCTCTTACTTAACCACAGTTAAATGATGAAAGCAAGGAGATAATTATAATATAAAGTATGACTTTTTTAATATAGACCTTATCAAATTTTGTCACTTATCACAATGTCTTTTATAGCAAAATAAAATTTCTCATTATGCATTGCTTTTCATTTTTGTGCCTCTTTAATGGACGGAGGAGCCTGATAGGCTACAGTCCATGGGGTCTCAAAGAGTCGGACACAACTGAGAGACTTCACTCACTCACTCACTCAACATCTTTCAGTCTATCACAGTTCCTCAGTCTTTGTCTTTTACGATACTAGCATTTTTGAAAAGTACAGCTGACTTGTATTTTATTTTCCTTTGTGTTCTATCTGTGGATTTGGGTACCTTCAATTATATGGGAAATACAGGAAATAAAAGAACATATTTTTTTTTTAATTCCACAGAATATGAGAAATTCCACAAAAGACCTGGTTTCTTCAACAAATAAATGACAATAGAAAAGGGTAATTATTATGAATTTTAAAAACTTAGGAAATATTTCCTAATGCTATATGTAGAATTGGTTTGGACTTTAATTTTAACTAGCCAATTTTAAAGTACATATGTGCAACAGTAAGAGAAATTTGAAACTGGATATTAGATGACAAAGAATGCATTAAGTTTTAGGTATGATAACACTGTCCTTATATTTTTTAAAAATAGTTCTTATCCCTTGGAGATACATGTGCCTTATTTACGGTTAATATGCAGACATGTCTGATGTTTGTTTAAAAAAAATCTAGTCAAGGTTGAAAGCAGTAGGCATAAATTGTTGCTGCTGTCCAATCTGTCAGTCGTGTCTGACTCTTTGCAACCCCACAGCATGTAGCAGTCAGGACTCCTTGTTGCCAGGCATAGATAAACGCTGTTAAATGTTGCTTAATTGCTTAGAGTGACAGGTACTTGGGAGTCTGTTATACCATTCTTTTATTTTTGTATATATTTGGAAGTTTCCATAGTTAAAAGTTAAAAACAAAGGGCTGAATGCCTTACCATGAGCCTACTAAGGGATCAAAGTCCTTGAGCTTGTGACATGCGGGTTATCTGATGCCTGCATGCTGTTCTTCAGCTATTTCCAACTCTTTGTGACCCTGTGGACTGTAGCTTACCAGGCTCCTCTATCCTGAAACATGCTAAGACTGATGCTAAGACTGAAACATACATATAATTCTCCCAGGAGGTCATAGTTATAAACAGTAAAATTTAGTTCTTGGGTCATCAGTGGTAAGGATCTGATGGTAGCACCCAAAATCTAATATATTCAGAGTGGGTTCATGTGAAAATTAAATGAATTTTTATGTGTAATTGTGTTGCATGGTGTGCTCTTAATAGCTCATTCATGCCGCTGAGATATGGCTGCCACATTAATAATAATTATGATTAACTTTAAGGACACCCAAATGTTCTGTTTCTCTCATTTCCTCTTGTTGTTCATACTCAATTCTTTTGGTTCTGCCCTCTTCTTATTGGTGACCTGGTTGAAAGGAATGTCTGGACTTGATTTTGTCCCTGAATCACCTTTAATTACATTATTTGTCCTTTGAGTGAAAGTCTTTCTTGTTCCTTTATTTAGCCAGACTTTCAAAATACATTAATCTAGGCCAGGTACAAACGCTGGGTTCCCGTCTATCCATAAAAGGGGATCTAACAATGAAAACAAAGTACTATGAAAACAATCTAGTAGATTTGTTTTCTCCATTTTAACTTTCAAGTATTTGAAAGTTAGAATAATAGAATTATTAAAACTTTGGTACCAAAGGAAGAAAACTATAGCAGACACAAGGATGGTTTATACAATATCAGAAGGTAGAAGTTATTATTTATAGTATATTCAACTGGATCAATGTTTAATGTGATTTTAAAAAGCTAATGCTCCCTGCCTGTCTTCTTATTTTTTTTTTTTCTTAGATTGAAACATAATCAATCAGCCCATCAACAGCTATTCTAAACAACTAATTTAGATCTCTTGCTGTTTAGATTTAGGATTGTGGACTTGAAGACAGAGAAAGAACCAGAACTTGGATGCGAGAAAGGGCTACAACTGAGGATGAAATAAGACAAGTGGCAGAGTGTTGACGATGAAACCCACACCTATAACTGCCCGCCCTCAGTGCTGTTTACCTTCTCCTGGTCACAGACAATGGGCAGCACACAGAGGCCGCTGTTTGACCGCATACTTAATGGGCAGCTTAACAGTGTTCTTATTGAAATGAATAAAGTACGTCAAAGCTTATTATTATTTTATAAGCTCGGTGACATCACTAAATGAAATGAAACTAGACCAAGTAATCAAAAGATGTTGCCTCTACCCAGTTTAATTGAAATACTGCTGTATTCTTTGCTTTCCACATTACTGAAATCCACACAAGTTAAAAAGGATAATGGTGGAGTCTTTTCATCATGGGCCTGATTTCCCTCACAGATTCCTAAGGAATTCCTTGGCAGCCCCTTAAAGGAAGGTTGTAGAGAACCTTCCACAAGAGAGAAGCAGTGGTAATCCAAAGTAAAAGTGACTTTTTTAGTTTCATCATGCCCTAACAGAGACTATCATGAAGACCTACTGACTTAGAGGATGTTTAGTACAATAGCATTACTTTTTTACTTTTGAGGGTCTATGACTATAGAAAATGGGGCTGTCTGTTGCTTTTTCTAATAAATGAAATGTCCTGCAATTGTTCAAATGCTTTTCTTCTAACTGAGCATAGATTGAGGCTACAGGGGACAACTGAAGTACAGTACTATTTATTTCTTTGGCTGTACAGCAGGAAATTGTATTGATAAGACTTTAAACTGATGACCAATAATGAAATGAGTGATGTGCATTTTCTATTTTAAATTAATTTATTTTTTATTGAAGGACAATTGCTTTTCATAATTTTGCTGTTTTTTTGTCAAAGCTCAACATGAATCAGCCATAGGTACACATATATTCCCTCCCTTTTGAACCTCCCTCCCATCTCCCTCCCATCCCACCCCTCTAGGTTGATACAGAGACCCTGTTTGAGTTTCCTGAGCCTTACAGCACATTCCCGTTGGCTATCTATTTTACATATGGTAATGTAAGTTTCCATGTTACTCTTTCCATACATCTCACCCTCTCCTCCCCTCTCCCCATGTCCATAAGTCTGTTCTTTATGTCTGAGGCTTTCTTCCTAGGAGAGCACTGAATTTTCACTAGTGCTATGATGGCTTTTTCTAATATTGCACTGCATATCTCTATGAATAAAGTATGCTGCAAAAATGCTCGCATGTTGGTTTCACCGGGTGGGGTGGGTAAGGAATATAGCCGTTAGTAGATAATTTTAAACCCACACTGATCTGTCATAGGCAGGAAAATATTTTGATGACTAACTGTGGTTATCTTGACTAAGCATCTCCTTATTTATTAACTTTCTAACTAGTCTCTTTAACAATATTAAATTAACTTTGAGATCCTCTTACCATGACAAGTAAGTGGTTAATGTGTTTTTCCAAAACTCTGTGGGAAGTTGTAATTGTCTGTGAAGGATTTTCCTAAATGTTGAAATGCCCTCCCTGGTTCCCAATGACTAAGTTCCAATTTGGCTTCAACTTTTATAGCAAGACTTTGGAAAACCATTATTCCCAGAGAAACATCTTGTGCTTAACTAACATTTCTACAAAACTAAAGGTAGAACAAAGATAACTGAAACCCAATGCTCTCAACATTTAGACCATATGTGGTTCAGGCTGGAGTGACATGTATTTCTCACTCTTAGCAGTAAAATTTAAAGTAAGTGAACAAACCAGGCACCTTCAGCTCTTCTAAGTCAGGGAATCAGGCTAGGAATGTGTCAGTGAGACAAGGCTTAGTTCTGGCCAAAGTCTGGAAAGAGTTGAGAGTCAATATAACAGTGTGAGCGTCTGGGGCTGGGTCCAACTCTGACTTAAAACAGGAAATGTGTGCTCTGAAGCCATTCGGTCAGACCTAGTTGGGTCTGAGACGTGCAGAAATCACAAAAGGTACTTGAGGCTTTATAGCTCCAACTGTTAAATTTAACATTAAGCCTCTCTTTCCTGCTTTCTGACCTAATAGGAATTCTCGCCCTTAGTTGTGTTTAAATGCTACCAAGTGTATTTTGGCTTTTGGTAAGTAGAAAAGCAGAAGTCTACCACGTGTGCCCTGTCTCTGAATTTGAGACTGCAATGATATCATGACTAAAGGGAACACCATTAATCACATGGGGCAGGCTAGAAAAATCCGGCAAGGAGACTATTTTTGTGTAATAAAATCCAGACTAAAATTAAAATGGTGAGAGGAAAATGCTGAAAGAAAAAAAAAGTCTTCAGGTATACTTTAGCACTTGGAAATATTTAAACTGAGATATTTAAAATGTATTCACATATGTGTATATTGTACACATGGAAAATATATACACATATGCAATATACATGTATCTAATATATACATAAAATATTATTGCTTTATACTTACTACAACTTTGTACATAATATTTACATATTTTTAAAAATTTAAGTAAATTTTAAGTTTAGAGAAGTGCATTTTGCTTTAATTTTAAAAGATGCTTATTCTTATTTTTAATAATCCATCTGTAATTAGAGATACTACATTTAAAATAGTCAACTCTTAGGACTTCCCTGGTGGTCCAATGAATGACTCTGTGCTGCTTATTCAAGGGGCAAGGGTTCAATCCCTGGTCAGGGAACTAAGATCCCACGTGCTGTGCAGCATGGCCAAAAGATTTAAAAAAATTAGTCAGCTTCCCACTTTATTAAGTTTAAGGATGAAACAGAAACTATGTATGCAGAAGCAGTAGCAGTGATAAAAGTTGAAAGTAAAGTGGCTTTGATGGTAAATTCCAGACAGCTTTCTCCCAAAGAAGTGAGTAAAAAGTGAAAGTATTAGTTGCTTGGTCATGTCCTACTCTTTGTGACCCCATTGACTATAGCCTGCCAGGCTCCTCCTTCATGGAATGCTCCAGTTAAGAATACTGGAGTGGGTAGCCATTCCCTTCTCCAGGGGATCTTCCTAACCCAGAGACTGAACCCGAGTCTACTGCATGCAGGCAGATTCTTTACCATCTGAGTCACCAGGGAAGCCCCCAAATTCTAATGCAAATCATTATGATTTGTTTTCTCTGTAATTTAAAAGAATGACTTAATAAGGACATAAAGTAGAAAACTTTCTTCATGTACATGAGCCAATATTATACAGAAAAAGAAACATTACATTCTGTGAATGAGACAAAAATCCTGAAACATGATTTTATTGAGCTGAAAACTTAAGATCACAGAGCTAACTAGTTCTTCCAATAAAAATGAGCAAAACACTAAAATTTGAAATATTTGTTTTCTTTTACAGACAGCTTTGTTTATAGAAACATAACATCTTAAGCTTTCTTCAGTGTTCAGGTCCCAGAATAGTTGAAGCATCATTACTTCTATGAACATTTATAATTTCTAGCAGAGATCATTAGTATTCTATGGTTTTTAGTTAGTTTGGACAAAGTTGATCATCTCTAAAATTCATTAGTCAAATCCAGAACAAAATTTAAAAAACAAGTCAACCATGCCATATTCCAGTTAATTCTATCATGTAAGCTCATTAAAGGAAGTGAAAACCATGATTTCACATTTCACTGAGATGAAGCTTAGTTTCATTGCAAGGTGGCCATAAAACATGATACATCTTAATACATTTTAAATGCATTCATCCACACTTCCAATTATTTAGCAAGGCATTCTACTGGGGGTTTGTGAGCAGTTTAGCTAAAATAAGCAAAACCACGTTCCATAAAATCACAGATGTTGTGTCTTGAGTGACTTGAAGAAATTTGCAAGTTATTCTGACAAATGAGACAACTTATTACCATTTTACCCTCATTCGTCGCCTTAGAGATAAGGTGTGACATGGGGGTGGGAATGGGAAGCAATATGGTGGAAGGGAGAAGGGAAGTGGGATGAAAAGAATCAAAATGTGCAAAACTAGAAGAATTCAGAGATGGAAGGCAATCAGTGTTTTGTTCGTTGATTTAGATCTGTCCAGTGTGATAAGTCTTTATTTCAATATTTCTTTTAATAGCTTGTTTCTTATTTTAGATCTGTGAAAGCTCATTCAGGAGTTCTTATATTATTTACCATAAAAGTAGTCATTCAATACACACACCAAAATGGAGAACTGGTACTCAGACAGATACATGTATCCACGTGTTCATCATAGCATTATTCACAGTAACCTAAAGGTGAAAACAGCCACTGTATAAACGGATAAACAAACGGACAAATGATGGTGTTAACTGCTAACTCGCTTCAGTCGTGTCCGACTCTGGGTGACCCCATAGACGGTAGCCCACCAGGCTTCCCCATCCCTGGGATTCTCCAGGCAAAAACACTGGAGTGGGTTGCCATTTCCTTCTCCAACGCATGAAAGTGAAAAGTACCAACACTACACTACTTTAAATACAACCAACGAGACAGGAACTCAAATCATAAAATACGTATACACACAATAGAACATTATCCATCCATAAAAAAGAAGTGCTGGTAATGCACTTATCATATACCATGGATATATCCAAAAAAGTGGATGTATCAAAAAATACAAAGTAACATGCGATTTTATTTATGTAAAATATCCAAAAAAGAAGCAAATTCTTGGGGACAAAAGGCAGTGGTTGCCAGGGGTAGAAAATGGGGATATGGAAGCAACTTCTTAATGGGTATAGACTTTTCTTTTGGGGTGATGAAAATATTTTAGAAGTGGATAGAGGTAGTGATAGTACAACATCATTAGTGTCCTAAATATTACTGGATTGTTCACTTTAAAATGGCTAATTTTATATTATGTGAAATTTTACCTGTTAAAATGTTCTTTAACTATTTTTTAAAGTAATGCTTCTAGTTAGTAAGATGCAAAGTATATTAGCTATTGTAAAGGAAAAGAAATATTGCCTGTCATAGAAAATACATAATTATTAAAAATTTTTAAAAATTTGTAGAGCACTTAATATACATGCCTATGAGCATACCAAAACATCTTCAAGAAAACTATGTATTCTCAATAGGACCTGGGGAGCTAAAGCCATCAATATATACTTTATGTTTTCAATGATGTAATTTAACAGCCTTCTAGTACAAGTGACTCTACAGTATTGTAATTTTTTTATATTAATACCTTTAATTTTGTAAAATATTTAATCCCTCTAGTATTGAATTCCTGTGACTATAAATGGAAGGGGTTGACTTGACAGTGGCTGTGAACCAGGGGCCTACAATAGAAATATTCATGTATACACTCTGTTCTAAATCTTGTGAATCAGAAACAAGGGATCAGTGTCTTGGCAGGCATGTTTTAAAAAGTTTAAAAAAGTCAACCACGTGATATTCCAATTATTTCTATCATATAAGTTCATTAAAGGAAGTGGAATCTCTACTCACATTTTGATTATTAACTATGAGATCCAATGGTCTCTAATGTCCTTTTTCATATTTCATATTGAAAATAACATATTTATGACCAAATTAGAGTCAACACTATTGGCAGACTTTCACACATTCAAAATATAATCAGAAATATCTTCTCAATAATACTATATTTTGTTTTACATGATTAACTATAGAAATTGCCTACCAATTTTAATTTTGCATGTGTAGATAAACCTTATATTTTAAGTGTTGGATTTTACTTTTATTTTAGGATATATATATATATATATGTATATATATATATATGTATACATATATGACATTTACTAAGTATAAGTAAATTTACTAAGTATAAGTATAAAGAATCTACTGCTTGCAATTATTGCAAAATTTCTATTTTCCCATAGACTATTCACTGAAGAATGCAATAATTACTCATAAAACTACACAAAGAAGTTGTATTTCTGTGGGTAGCCACAAAAATAGGCAATCAGACAGTCACTTATTGCAACAGTTTTTGACGAAGAGCATTCTGAAGACTATAGAAGCCAACCACAAGACTTAGAAATTACCCCAAACACTAATATTGAACCAGAATGGAAAGATAATAGATAACATATGAAACTTAACGACCAAAAACAAGCCATAGACTTCTAATTTTGAATCACTCCAAAGACCTTCCCAAAATGAATGAGATGGCTGGATAGCATCACCGACTCGATGGGCATGGGTTTGGGTAGATTCTGGGAGTTGGTGATGGACAGGGAGGCCTGGTGTGCTGCGATTCATGGGGTCGCAAAGAGTCGGACACAACTGAGAAACTGAACTGAATTGACTGAATCATCAAGGAAGGAGAATGACAACATACACAACTCAAACATAAACATGTTTGGTATTTCTGATTTGAAGTATTTTCTCATATTCTTAAAAGCCTGTTTAAGTGTTATGGAGTATAGTGGAATATAGTGTATCATTTTCTTCTGTTCCATGATTATTTTGGGGGGAGTGGAGGATTGCCCTGTCTTGAGACATGCTTCCTATATCAGTTCTGGGCTTTTTTATATGATTTCCTTAAAGGGTAATGTCAGGGGGAAGGAAGTTGCATGCTGTTTCTTATTTGTTAGTACTGGAGAACTAACTTTTCCCTCTTTCTCTATATGGCCACATTACTACAGGATATCACCACTTCTTATATATGAATCTTCCCTAGAAGCAATCCTTTTCCAAAACTATGATTTATGGTTCTACTTACTTTAAGTACCTTCCCCAAGCAATGAAGTCCCAAACTGTTTTCAGAACATTGGCACTTAGCATTGGTATTGGAGTTTCTCTATTCTGAGAAAAATTGTGTGTGTCCTTCACCTAAGTTCTCTGTATCCTTTGGCTCTTTTTCATTAACTGTCTGTGGGATTTCCCAGGCAAGAATATTGGAGTGTGTAGCCGTTTCCTTCTCCAGGGGATGTTCCCAACCAGGGGATCGAATCCTCACCTTCTGCATTGGCAGGTGGAGTCTTTACCACTGAACCACAGGGAAGCCTGTTCTTAAGCTTTCCCTTCCTCTGTTTTTGCACTGGAGTTCTGCTGGAATTTGGTTTATATCAACAGTTATAGATAATCTGACGTTTGTGAAATTCTGTAGGTCCTGACAGTGTGGAAAGCATAAGCTGAGTTCATTGTGATAGAGGACATGTTGAGGCAGGGAGGGGGTTCAAATTAAGTAAAAAAAAAAAGAAGAAGAAGAAGGATTGAATCTCTGGCCCCATTACCAAAGTCACCGTGGTTGGGTAGAACCCAGATCCCTGTGTCCACTCTGCAACTACAAATCTTCAAGAACCCCCCTCTTGCCCTCAGTTAAAAGCAACGCCTGCATATCATTGTGCTAATATCATGGCAGCAACATGCTAAACTTCCTTCTAAGAAAGGTTATAAAATCTATTCCTTCCTTTGGCCTAATATACATTCAAAATATATTAAGTGGAAAAGTTGAAACGTATAATTTTTTGAAATGTATAATTTCACAGCTGTTCAATGATATCAAAGATCCCAACAATTTTCACTTTGGAAAGACAAATGTTAGAAATTTATTTCAGTTGTTTTTCCTGTTTGTTGTATAAAATATTTAATATTGACCTTAAGCTTCATTCATCTGCCACAAAACAACTTGGCAATTATTAGGGATTTCCAACATTGCTAGTTAGCTGTGTTATTAAAGAAGTACTACTTAAACATGATGATGAGCAAAAAGATTTTCATCACTGGTGTTATAGAAACAATGATTATATGAAATATTTGATATGTTGGTATTCAGTTGCTAGGCTCTGTCTGACTCTTTGTGACCCCATGAACTGCAGCACACCAGGCTTCTCTTTCCTTCATTATCTCCTGGAGTTTGTTCAGACTCATGTCCATTGAGTCGGTGATGCCATCTAACAATTTAATATCACGTCAAATATTATACTGAAAAGGACTTTCAAAATCTAAAGCTAAAATAATGTAGGCATTATGCAAAAGTGAAAGTCACTCACTCGTGTCCAACTCTTTGCGACCTCATGGACTATGCAGTCCATGGAATTCTCCAGGCCAGAATAATGGAGTGGGTAGCATTTCCCACTCCATTTCCAGGGATCTTTCAATTTTTCCAACCCAGGGATCGAACCCAAGTATCCTGCATTGCAGGAGGATTCTTTACCAGCTGAGCCACAGGGAAGCCCATTTATGATTTAATTATTTAATTATTAATCAACCAGAACCAAGATAGGTATATATGTGTTCCTTACTCTGAGGGCAACGTTCTTCTCTTACTACATGCTAATATATTTTATAATATATGTATTTTATTTGCTGAAGACCAGCAAGACAGAAAGTCAAGTCATTGCTATCCAAATTATTATCATATGTGGGTATTTTTGATGGATGTCTGTTTTTAAAAGTTGAAAAAGGAGTTAGGGAAAGAATAAGAGGATTCCACGTTTATTTAGTTTTAAGAACCATGTATGAATTCAGTAAGGAAGTTAATGTGACAGAGTAAAAACATGTTGGGTCAGTGGTAAAGTATCCACCTGCCAATGTCACAGATGTAGGAGATGTGGGTTTGATCCCCGGATTAGGAAGATCCCCTGGAGGAGAAAATGGCAACCCACTCCAGTATTCTTGCTGGAGAATATCCCATGGACAGAGAAAACTGGTGGGCTACAGGTCATGGAGTCACAAAGAGTCAAATGTGACTGAGCATAGTAGTGTTAGTCTCTCAGTCGTGTCTGACTCTTTGCAACCCACGGACTGTAGCCCACCAGGCTCCTCTGTATATGGAATTCTCCGGGCAAGAATACTGGAGTGGGTTGCCATTCACTTCTCCAGGTGACTGAGCATGCATACATTGCCTTTGAAGTTTTCCTCTGATATTTATTGTTTGTGTGACCTTACTGTTAACAGATAACTTAATCCTATGAAATCTCAGTATCTCATTTGCAAATTGGATGACTTTGACTGTAAAGATTAAATGAGGTTAACTCATAGTCATACACACATGCCTTCATGCTCAGTCACTCAATCATGACCTGACTCTTTGAGACCCCCATGAACTGTAGTCCACCACACTCTTTTGTCCATGGAAATAAGCAAGCACATTGGAATGGGTTGCCATTTCCTACACCAACGGATCTTTCTGACCCAGGTATTGAGTCTGCATTTCCTGCATTGGCAGGTGGAATTTTTACCACTGAGTCACCTGGAAAGACCCAGTCATATATATTGTTGTTGTTCAGTTGCTAAGTTGTGTCCAGCTCTTTGCAATCTTGTGAACTATAGCTTCCCTGTCCTTCACTGTCTCCCAGAGTTTCCTCAAAATCATGTCCATTGAGTTGGTGATGCCATCCAGCCATCTCATCCTCTGTTGCCCCCTTTTCCTCCTGCCCTCAATCTTTCCCACCATCAGGGTCTTTTCCAATGAATGGGCTCTTTGCATCAGGTGGCCAAAGTATTGGAGCTTCAGCTTCAGCATCAGTCCTCCAGTGATTATCCAGGACTGATTTCCTTTAGGATTGACTGGTTTGATCCCCTTGCTGTGCAAGGGACTCTCAAGAGTCTTCTCCACCACCATAGTTTGAACATGTCAGTTCTTTGGTGCTCAGGATTCTTTATGGTCCAAATGTCACATCCATACATGACTACTGGAAAAACCATAGCTTTGACTAGACAGATCTTTCTCAGCAAAATGATGTCTCTGCTTTTTAATACACTGTCTAGGTTTGTCATAGCTTTTCTTCCAAGGAATAAGTGTCTTTTAATTTCACGGCTGCAGTCACCATCTGCAGTGATTTTGGAGCCCAAGAAAACATAGAAGGCACTTAATACCTGCTCTTTCCTGATCCTCCCATTCTGCCCTACCCCAAACATCAACTCTTGTATAATAAAACCATAGAATATACAACATATAATTCTATGTTATATTTGTATTTATTTTATTATCTATCATTTGCATATTACTTTATTAAATGCATGAGAATTATATAACGTTTGATATTTGATCCTTTCATGAACTGATTATGAAATCTAGTGAAAGGCAGATATGTAAAACATTTCATCATACAAATGATTTTTAAGTATTAAAACTAAAGGATATGAAAGGCTTTAAATTCAATATAAGATTTATGCTTACAAAAATATATGAAGCAGATTATTTTTAAAAGGAAGGACAAGCAAAGAGTATTATGCTAATTTTTAAATGGCCAATAAACAGAGTATTCTTCCTAACAGATGACACAGACAGGGTTTCCTGGAAAATAGGAATGTGTCATGGTTTTTAACCTCTTGAGTATTTTGTACTGCTTTGGAGTGAGATTGGTGCAGAGTTCCTTAGATTATTAAGCAATAGTTCTCTTTTCTTCCCCACCTTCAGCATAAATTGAGAACAGCCTTTAGGTACCAGCATCTTGATTTTCACCCGTCATCACAACCAGCCATTCCTTGGACTAAATGAAACACTACAGTCTCATGGTGGTGTTCTCTGAAATCCCATCAGCAACTCTTAACTCCTTTGGAATTAATAAAAACTGACATTTGTTTCTGGCTATTAGAAAAAAAAAAAAATAATGTTCTATTTTTTTTTTTGTCTTCTCCTGCTTAGGAAACTCCTTAATTACAGAGACTTTTGTCTTTTTGTTTACTGATGCATGTAGACCATGTATGTAGATCAGAGCCACTCAGATACACAATAAATGTTACTTTTAAACAAATATTGAATGAGTTCAAGGGATAATGGTTCCCATGATATGATCAAGGAGGTTGTTGTGAGTAAACTGAAACATAAAACTTATCCTGACATATGGGTGAGTTGGATGAGTAGTAAGATAGGAGGATGATCTGGGTGGAGTGACTGGCTTAGATATTTGTGAGTACTTTTTATTATTCAGAAACTGACATCTGATATATTATACAAACTAGCAGGGAGGACAGCCTTCAACTCTGACAAATGCTGCCAAGAGGCCAATTAAGGAAGGAGAATAGCCAACTGGCTTTAGCAATAGAATTCCTTGTAACTTTAAGATTACTTTCAGTAGAGTGTTGGAGATGGAGGCCAGATTGTAGAACAGTTATGAAAGGGGGACAAAATGGAGACAACAGGTCTTCCAAAACAACTGGAAATGAAGAAATCATGTATATGTCAGTAGATAAATTCAAGGAATTTTTGAAAATATTGCCTTTATAATAAAGAAATTCAAGGGGCTTCCCTGGTGGCTCAGTGACAAAGAATCTGCCTGAGGACTCAGGAGACACAGGTTCAATACCTGGTCTGGGAAGATTCCACATGCTGCAGAGCAACTAGCCCATGCTCCACAACTATTGAGCCATTGCTCTGGAGCCTGGGAACTGCAACTATTGAGCCCCCGTACCACAAATGCTGAAACCCACTGCACCTAGAGCCTGTGCTCCGCCTCACGAGAAGACACCGTAATGAGAAACATGCACATTGCAACCAGAGAGCAGCCCCGCTTGTCCCAGCTAAAGAATGAAGACCCAGGGAAACCAAAAATAAATAAGGAAAAATTAAAGTTAAAAATTTTAATTACAAAATAAAGAAGGTTGAGCATGTTTAAACAGTAAAAGGAGGCAGAGAAGTTGAAAATATCAAGTGAATCAAGCGTAATTGCTACTATAAGATTCCTCAAAATTAAGGAAGGTATCTAATTCAGATCAAAAAGTAAGGCATAAACTTGGACAGGAGTCCAATAGGATGGTAAGCAAATTAGTTACATATTTTTTAAAATTTTATTATAGAATTGTTCAAATATTCAGAAAGGCTATAAGAATTATATATAGACACCCATATTCTCAACTTTGATTTGTGATTAGCATTTGGTAATATTAATTATGTATCTATCCATATTTCCACCTTATTCTTGCAGATATCTACCTTATTTTTGACATGTTTCAAAGCTGTAAATGTCAGTACATGTCACTGCTACATTTTTCAACATGTGAGTCATTAACTATGGCTCAATATTTAAAAAACCTTTTGTGATAAAATATACAAATGTAAAAAGTACAAATATGGATTGCTCCATTGACTGAATAAGTTTGGAAAATGTATTTACTAAGTGAGCTAGACATTTATCAAGTCACAAAATATATGCATCACCTCCACAACATTCTTTTATGTTGTTACCCAGTGATTCCTTGCCTTCATTCCCACTCTTCTGGCTCATTTTAACTACAGATCAGTTTTGCCTATTCTGAAGCCTGATATAAATGGAATATATAATAGGTATGTACTCTTTTGCATACTGTTTTGAATTTCACCCATGTTATTGCAAATATTTGCAGTTTGTTCTGATTTATTACTATATAGTTATTCATTTGTATTACTGTAACACAGCTTTCTTATTTTCCTCTTGATGGATACCTGAGCTTCAGACAGATTTTTGCTGATTAATAAAACTGATATGAAAATTCTTAAGCAAGTCTCTTTAAGAACATTTGCTTTCTTTTCAGGGGTAAATACAGGAATGAAATTTCTGAGCTTATAGAAGATATATGTTTAATCTTTGAATAACTGAGCACCTTTTTTCAAATATGGAAAGAGCATTAAATAACTTTTATAATAATTATAATAAGTATGGGTTATTTTATATCTAACTTCAGTCATTCCAATTGATATATATCTCAATGCTATTTTATTTTACATTTTCCTGATGATTTGCAAAGCATCTTTCAAATATTCTGTCTATTTTTACTGTATTGTTAATCTTTTTATGGTGTGTTTGTGTATATGTGACAAGAACACTCAACACAGTTCAGTTCATTTCAGTTCATTCCAGTCATTCTGTTGTGTCTGACTCTTTGCGACCCCATGAACTGCAGCACACCAGGTCACCCTGTTCACCACCGACACCTGGAGTTTACTCATACTCAGGTCCATTGATTCATCCAACCATCTCATCCTCTGTCATCCCCTTTTCCTCCTGCCTTCAATCTCTCCCAGCATCAGGGTCTTTTCAAATGAGTCACTTCTTCTCTTCAGGTGGCCAAAGTATTGGAGCTTCAGCTTTAGCATCAGTCCTTCCAATGAATATTCAGGACTGATTTCCTTTAGGATGGACTGGTTGGATCTCCTTGCAGTCCAAAGGACTCTCAAGAGTCATCTCCAACCCCACAGTTCAAAAGCATCAATGTGTGGCACTCAGCTTTCATTATAGTCCAACTCTCATATCCATATATGACTACTGAAAAAATGACAGCTTTGACTAGATGGACTTTTGTTGGCTAAGGTATCTCTGTGCTTTTTAAAGTGCTGTTTAGGTTTGTCATGGCTTTTCTTCCAAGGAGCAAGCGTCTTTTAATTTCATGGCTGCAGTCACCATCTGCAGTGGTTTTGGAGCCCAAAAAAATAAAGTTTTTGTTTCCATTGTTTCCCCACCTGTTTGCCATGAAGTCATAGAACCAGATGCCATGATCTTAGTTTTCTGAATGTTGAGTTTTAAGCCAATTTTTTCACTCTCCTATTTCACTTGCATCAAGAGACTATTTAGTTCTTCTTTGCTTTCTGCCATAAGGGTGGTGTTAAATGCATATCTGAGATTATGAATATTTCTCCCGTCAATCTTGATTCCAGCTTGTGCTTCATCCAGTCCAGCAATACTCATGATGTACTCTGCATATAAGTTAAAGAAGCAGGGTGACAATAAACAATCTTGATGTACTCTTTTCCTATTTGGAACCAGTTTGTTATTCCATGACCAGTTCTAATTGTTGCTTCTTGACCTGCATACAGAGTTCTCAGGAGGCAAGTCAGGTGGTCTGGTACTCCCAAATCTTTAGGAATTTCCCACAGTTTACTGTGATCCACACAGTTAAAGGCTTTGGCATAGTCAATAAAGCAGAAATAGATGTTTTTCTGCAACTCTCTTGCTTTTTCTATGATCCAGTGGATATTGGCTATTTGATCTCTGGTTCTTCTGCCTTTTCTAAATCTAGCTTGAACATCTGGAAGTTCATGGTTCACTTATTGTTGAAGCCTGGCTTGGAGAATTTTCAGCAGTACTTTGCTAGCATGTGAGATGGTGCAATTGTGCAGTAGTTTGAATATTCTTTGGCATTGCCTTTCTTTTGAATTGTAATGAAAACTGACCTTTTCCAGTCCTGTGGCCACTTCTGAGTTTTCCAAATTAGCTGACATATTGAGTGCAGCACTTTCAGAGCATCATCTTTTAGGATTTGAAATAGCTCAACTTGAATTCTATCACCTCCACTAGCTTTGTTCATAGTGATGCTTTTTAAGGCCCACCTGACTTCACATTCCAGGATGTCTGGCTCTCGGTGAGTGATCACACCATCAAGATTTTCTGGGTCGTGAAGATCTTCTTTGTATAGTTCTTCTGTATATTCTTGCCAACTCTTCTAAATATCTTCTGCTTCTGTTAGGTCCATATCATTTCTGTCCTTTATTGTGTTCATCTTTTTTTTTTTTTCATTTATTTTTATTAGTTGGAGGCTAATTACATTACAATACTGTACTGATTTTTGCCATATATTGACATGAATCAACCATGGATTTACATGTATTCCCCATCCCAATCCCCCTTCCCAACTCCCTCTCCACCCGATCCCTCTGGGTCTTCCCAGTGCACCAGGCCTGAGCGCTTGTCTCATGCATCCAGCCTGGGCTGGTGATCTGTTTCACCCTTGATAATATACATGTTTTGATGATATTCTCTTAGATCATCCCACCCTCGCCTTCTCTCATAGAGCCCAAAAGTCTGTTCTGTACATTTGTGTCTCTTTTTCTGTTTTGCATATAGGGTTATTGTTATCATCTTTCTAAATTCCATATATATGCATTAGCATACTGTATTGGTCTTTATCTTTCTGGCTTACTTCACTCTGTATAATGGGCTCCAGTTTCATCCATCTCATTAGGACTGGTTCAAATGAATTCTTTTTGATGGCTGAGTAATATTCCATGGTGAATATATACCACAGCTTCCTTATTCATTCATCTGCTGATGGACATCTAGGTTGCTTCCATGTCCTGGTTATTATAAACAGTGCTGCAGTGAACAATGGGGTACATGTGTCTCTTTCAGATCTGGTTTCCTCGGTGTGTATGCCCAGAAGTGGGATTGCTGGGTCATATGGCAGTTCTAGTTCCAGATTTTTAAGAAATCTCCACACTGTTCTCCATAGCGGCTGTAATAGTTTGCATTCCCACCAACAGTGTAAGAGGGTTCCCTTTTCTACACACCCTCTCCAGCATTTATTGCTTGTAGACATTGGGATAGCAGCCATCCTGACTGGCAGTAATGGTACCTCATTGTGGTTTTGATTTGCATTTCTCTGATAATGAGTGATGTTGAGCATCTTTTCATGTGTTTGTTAGCCATCTGTATGTCTTCTTTGGAGAAATGTCTGTTTAGTTCTTTGGCCCATTTTTTGATTGGGTCATTTATTTTTCTGGAATTGAGCTGCAGGAGTTCCTTGTATATTTTTGAGATTAATCCGTTGTCTGTTGCTTCATTTGCTATTATTTTCTCCCATTCCAAAGGCTGTCTTTTCACCTTGCTTATAGTTTCCTTTGTTGTGGAAAAGCTTTTCAGTTTTATTAAGTCCCATTTGTTTATTTTTGCTTTTATTTCCGATATTCTGGGAGGTGGGTCATAGAGGATCCTGCTGTGATTTATGTGAGAGAGTGTTTTGCCTGTGTTCTCCTCTAGGAGTTTTATAGTTTCTGGTCTTACATTTAGATCTTTGATCCATTTTGAGTTTATTTTTGTGTATGGTGTTAGAAAGTGTTCTAGTTTCATTCTTTTCTTTTACAAGTGATTGACCAGTTTTCCCAGCACCACTTGTTAAAGACGTTGTCTTTTTTCCATTGTGTATTCTTGCCTCCTTTGTTGAAGATAAGGTGTCCATAGGTTCGTGGATTTATCTCTAGGCTTTTTATTCCGTTCCATTGATCTACATTTCTGTCTTTGTGCCAGTACCATCCTGTCTTGATGACTGTGGATTTGTAGTAGAGTCTGAAGTCAGGCAGGTTGATTCCTCCAGTTCCATTCTTCTTTCTCAAGATTGCTTTGGCTATTCGAGGTTTTTTGTATTTCCATACAAATTGTGAAATTATTTGTTCTAGTTCTGTGAAAAATACCGTTGGTAGCTTGATAGGGATTGCATTGAATCTATAGATTGCTTTGGGTAGTATAGTCATTTTGACAATATTGATTCTTCCAATCCATGAACATGGTATATTTCTCCATCTGTTTGTGTCCTCTTTGATTTCTTTCATCAGTGTTTTATAGTTTTCTATGTATAGGTCTTTTGTTTCTTTACATAGATATACTCCTAAGTATTTTAGTCTTTTTGTTGCAATGGTGAATGGTATTGTTTCCTTAATTTCTCTTTCTGTTTTCTCATTGTTAGTGTATAGGAATGCAAGGGATTTCTCTGTGTTGATTTTATATCCTGCAACTTTACTATATTCGTTGGTTAGTTCTAGTAATTTTCTGGTAGAGTCTTTAGGGTTTTCTATGTAGAGGATCATGTCATCTGCAAATAGTGAGAGTTTCGCTTCTTCTTTTCCTATCTGGATTCCCTTTATTTCTTTTTCTGCTCTGATTGCTGTGGCCAAAACTTCCAAAACTATGTTGAATAGTAGTGGTGAGAGTGGGCACCCTTGTCTTTTTCCTGACTTTATGGGAAATGCTTTCAGTTTTTCACCATTGAGGGTAATGTTTGCTGTGGGTTTGTCATATATAGCTTTTATTATGTTGAGGTATGTTCCTTCTATTTCTGCTTTCTGGAGAGTTTTTATCATAAATGGATGTTGAATTTTGTCAAAGGCTTTTTCTTCATCTATTGAGATAATCATATGGTTTTTATCTTTCAATTTGTTAATGTGGTGTACATTGATTGATGCGTAGATATTAAAGAATCCTTGCATTTCTGGGATAAAGCCCACTTGGTCATGATGTATGATTTTTTTTAATATGTTGTTGGATTCTGTTTGCTACAATTTTTTAAAGGATTTTTGCATCTATGTTCATCAGTGATATTGGCCTGTAGTTTTCTTTTCTTTTCTTTCTTTTTTTTTTTTTTGGCATCTTTGTCTGGTTTTGGTATTAGGGTGATGGTGGCCTCATAGAATGAGTTTGGACGTTTACCTTTTTCTGCAATTTTCTGGAAGAGTTTGAGTAAGATAGGTGTTAGCTCTTCTCTAAATTTTTGGTAGAATTCAGCTGTGAAGCCATCTGGTCCTAGGCTTTTGTTTGCTGGAAGATTTCTGATTAGAGTTTCGATTTCTGTGCTTATGATGGGTCTGTTAAGATCTTCTATTTCTTTCTGGTTCAGTTTTGGAAAGTTATACTTTTCTAAGAATTTGTCCATTTCTTCCAAGTGGTCCATTTTATTGGCATAGAGCTGCCAGTAGTAGTCTCTTATGATCCTTTGTATTTCATTGTTGTCTGTTGTGCTCTCTCCATTTCCACTTCTAATTTTGTTGGTTTGGTTCTTCTCCCTTTGTTTCTTAATGAGTCTTGCTAACGGTTTGTCAATTTTGTTTATCTTTTCAAAAAATCATCTTATAACTTATTATGGTCATCTTTGCATGAAATGTTCCCTTGGTATCTCTAATTTTCTTGACGAGATCTCTAGTCTTTATCATTCTACTGTTTTCCTTTTTTCTTAGCATTGATCAGTGAGGAAGGCTTTCTTATCTCTTCTTGCTATTCTTTGGAACTCTACGTTCAAATAGATATATTTTTCTTTTCTCCTTTGCCTTTTGCTTCTCTTCTTTTCTCAGCTATTTGTAAGGCCTCCTCAAGCAACCATTTTCCCTTTTGCATTTCTTGTTCTTGGCAGTGGTCTTGATCACTGCCTCTTGTACAATGTCATGAACCTTTGTCCATAGTTCTTCAAGCACTCTGTCTATCAGATCTAATCCCTTGAATCTACTTGTCATTTCTACTGTATAATCGTGAAGGGTTTGATTTAGGTCATACCTGAATGGTCTAGTGGTTTTCCCTACTTGCTTCAGTTTAAGTCTGAATTTTGACTGTACCCAGCAAGGACCTCATTCAGATATGAAGGAGAATTCAAAAGCTTTACAGACAAGCAAAACCTGAGAGAATTCAGCACCACCAAGCCACCTCTTCAACAAATGCTAAAGGATCTTCTCTGGACAGGAAACACAGAAAGGTTGTATAAACGTGAACCCAAAACAACAAAGTAAATGGCAACAAGGCCATACCTATCAATAATTACCTTAAATGTAAATGGGTTCAATGCCCCAACCAAAAGACAAAGTCTGGCTGAATGGATACAAAAGCAAGACCCCTATATATGCTGTCTACAAGAGACCCACCTCAAAACAAGGGACACATACAGACTGAAACTGAAGGGCTGGAAAAAAATATTTCACGCAAATGGAGACCAAAAGCAAGCAGGAGTCACAATACTCATATCAGATAAAATAGACTTTAAAATAAAGGCCGTGAAAAGAGACAAAGAAGGACACTACATAATCATCAAAGGATCAATCCAAGAAGAAGATATATAACAATTATAAAAATATATGCATCCAACATAGAAGCACCGCAATATGCAAGGCAAATGCAAACGAGTATGAAAGGGGAAATTAACAATAACATAACAATAGTGGGAGACTTTAATACCCCACTCACACCTGTGGATAGATCAACTAAACAGAAAATTAACAAGGAAACACAAACTTTAAATGACGCAATGGACCAGCTAGACCTAATTGATATCTATAGGATATTTCACCCCAAAACAATCAATTTCACCTTTTTCTCAAGTACACACGGATCCTTCTCCAGAATAGATCACATCCTGGGCCATAAATCTAGCATTGGTAAATTAAAAAAAAAAAAAAGAAATCATTCCAGTCGTCTTTCCTGAACACAATTCAGTAAGATTAGATCTCAATTTCAGGAAAAAAAAATTAAAAATTCAAACATATGGAGGCTAAATTACATGCTTATGGGGAGGGAGGAGCTAAGATGGTGGAGGAATAGCATGGGGAGACACTTTCTCCCCTACAAATTCATCAAAAGAACATTTGAACACTGAGCAAACTTCACAAAACAACTTCTGATCATTAGCAGAGGACATCAGGCACCCAGAAAAGCAGCTCGTTGTCTTCAAAAGGAGGTAGGACAAAATATAAAAGATAAAAAGAGAGACAAAAGAGCTAGGGACGGAGACCCGTCCCGGGGAAGGGAGTTGTAATAGAGGAAGTTTCCAAACATTAGGAAACCCTCTCACTGGTGGGTCTGGGGGACGTTCTTGAATCTCAGAGGGCAACCTAACTAGGAGGAAAAATAAATAAAACCCACAGATTACATGCCTAAAAGCAACTCCCAGCAGTAAAGTACCCCAGACACTCGCATCCACAACCAGCAAGTGGGGGCTGAACAGAGAGGAGCGGGCCCTTACCTAAAGCACTGCCAGCCCATTCACAGAACAAAGGACTGAGCAATACCAGAGGAGAGCTAGCTGGCTGTGGACCCGCCCATCCCCCCGAGGCAGGAGGCAGGGGGGAGGGGAAAGGGGCAAACTCGGCCCCAGAGATGGCACCCCCTACCAAACTGCAGACAGGCTCCCAGTTTCTAACCAAAGACTTCCTGAGATTCTGGATGGTTGACATGCTCTAGGAGGGTCGCGGCTAGAGACCAGCTCCCCAGAACAGACACAAGGCGCACCAAACAGACGCGCGTGGAAACTGAGGCAGGGACCACGGAGGGGATAAGGTGCACCACACCCAGAGAGAGTGTGCTCATCAAGCTCCTGGCTGCCTGAGCTGCTCTGGTGGGTAAGACAAAACGCAGGCCCAACAGAGTCTGCGCTTTTGTGGAGGACCCAAAAACTGGAACCGCATGCCACGCAGGGCCCGCCCCCTATAAAGCAGCCGGGAGCCTGAGCAGTGTAGACAGGGAAAGCACACACCCATGAGCGGGGGCAAACCCCGTGTGGCCGGAACACTGCAAGTGCTCCCTACACAGGCCAGTGATATTTGTCTGCAGGGCCCCTCCCTCCCCGCAGCACGACTGAACAAGCGAACCTAAACAAGAGTCCACCTCCGCCCGCCTGTGTCAGGGCGGAAATTAGACACTGAAGAGACCGGCAAACAGAAGCCAAATAAACAAAGGGAACTGCTTCAGAAGTGACCGGTGCAACAGATTAAAATCCCTGTAGTTAACACCAACTACACCGGAAGGGGCCTATAGATATAGAGAAGTGTAAGCTGGAACAAGGAACTATCTGAAACTGAAACGAACCCACACTGCCCACAAAAGCTCCAGGGACATTCCTAGATATATTTTTACTATTTTTTTTAATTAAAAATATTTTTTCTTTTTTTTAAATGTTTTATCTTTTAATTTTTTTTAAATTCCCTATTACTCCTTAATTTCATTATCTTTTATTTTCTTTTAAAGTCCTCTAGTACTCCTCTATTACTCCCTAATTTTCATTTTCATAATTTTTACTATTTTTTTAATTAAAACATTTTTTAATTTTTCTTTTAAAGTCCTCTATTACTCCTCTATTACTCCTTAATTTTCATTTTCATTTCACTATAACTTTGCACACAAAAAAAGACCATATTTTTAAAGCAAACTTCATATATATTTCTTAAATTTTTTGTGTTTTTGTTTTTAATATTGTATTTTTAAGAGTCTAACCTCTACTCTAGATTTTCAATCTTTGTTTTTCGTATTTGATATCAATTTTGGACATTTAAGAATCCAATATTCAGTATTCGTTTTTACTCAGGAGTGTGATGATTACTCTCTCCCCCTTTTGACTCTCGTTTTTTTCCCCCAGAGCATCTCTATTTCATCCCTCCCCCTTCTCTTCTCAATTCAATTCTGTGATTCTCTGTGGGTGTCCTGGGCTACGAAGAACACTTAGGGAGCAGAGTACTGCATAGATCTGTGTCTCTCCCCTTGAGTCCCCCTTTTTTCTCCTCCTGCTCATCTCTATTTCCCTCCTCCCTCTCCTCTTCTTCATGTAACTCTATGAACCTCTTTGGGTGTCCCTCACTGGGGAGAATCTTTTCACCATTAACCTAGAAGTTTTATTATTAGTGCTGTATAGTTGGAAAAGTCTTGAGGCTACTGGAAGAATAAGACTGAAATCCAAAGGCAGGAGACTCAAGACCAAAAACTGAGAACATCAGAAAACTCCTGACTACAGGGAACATTAAGTAATAAGAGATCATTCAAAAGCCTGTATACCTACAGTGAAACCAACCACCACCCAAGAGCCAATAAGTTCCAGAGCAAGACATACCACGCAAATTCTCCAGCAACGCAGGAACATAGCCGTGAGCCTCAACATACAGGCTGCCCAAAGTCACACCAAACACATAGACCCACCTCAAAACTCACTACTGTACATTCCATTTCACTCCAGAGAGAAGAAATCCAGTTCCATGCACCAGAACACCAACGCAAGCTTTCCTAACCAGGAAACCTTGACAAGCCAATTGTCCAGCCCCACCCACTGGGAGAAACCTCCACAATAAAAAGGAACCACAGACTACAAGAATACAGAAAGGCCACTCCAAACACAGCAATCTAAACAAGATGAAAAGGCAGAGGAAAACCCAGCAGGTAAAGGAACATGAAAAATGACCACCAAGCCAAACAAAAGAGGAGGTGATAGGGAATCTATCTGAAAAAGACTTTAGAATAATGATAATAAAAATGATCCAAAATCTGGAAAACAAAATGGAGTTACAGGTAAATAGCCTGGAGACAAGGATTGAGAAGATGCAAGAAATGTTTAAC
Source organism: Cervus canadensis (assembly GCF_019320065.1). Lineage (NCBI taxonomy): Eukaryota > Metazoa > Chordata > Mammalia > Artiodactyla > Cervidae > Cervus > Cervus canadensis. The sequence continues at coordinate 66,823,506 of NC_057400.1, forward strand.
AAGGACCTAGAAGAAATAATAAAGAGTCCATTAAAAATGAATAATGCAATAAATGAGATCAAAAACACTCTGGAGGGAACAAACAGTAGAATAACAGAGACAGAAGATACAATAAGTGAGGTAGAAGATAAAATGGTGGAAATAAATAAAGCAGTGAGGAAAAAAGAAAAAAGAATCAAAAGAAGTGAGGAAAACCTCAGGGACCTCTGGGACAATGTGAAACACCCCAGCATTCGAATCATAGGAGTCCCAGAAGAAGAAGAGAAAAAGAAAGGTCATGAGGAAATACTCGAGGAGATAATAGCTGAAAACTTCCCTAAAATGGGGAAGGAAATAGTTACACAATCCAAGAAACCCAGAGAGTCCCAAACAGGATAAACCCCAGGCAAAACACCCCAAGACACATATTAATCAAATTAACACAGATCAAACACAGAGAACAAATATTAAAAGCAGCAAGGGAGAAACAACAAATAACACACAAAGGGATTCCCATAAGAACAGCTGATCTATCAATAGAAACTCTTCAGGCCAGAAGGGAATGGCAAGACATACTTAAAGTAATGAAAGAGAATAACCTACAACCCAGATTACTGTACCCAGCAAGGATCTCATTCAGATATGAAGGAGAATTCAAAAGCTTTACAGACAAGCAAAACCTGAGAGAATTCAGCACCACCAAGCCACCTCTTCAACAAATGCTAAAGGATCTTCTCTAGACAGGAAACACAGAAAGGTTGTATAAACGTGAACCCAAAACAACAAAGTAAATGGCAACGGGACCATACCTATCAATGATTACTTTAAATGTAAATGGGTTCAATGCCCCAACCAAAAGAGAAAGACTGGCTGAATGGATACAAAAACAAGTCTCCTATATATGCTGTCTACAGGAGACCCACCTCAAAACAAGGGACACATACTGACTGAAACTGAAGGGCTGGAAAAAAATATTTCACGCAAATGGAGACCAAAAGCCAGCAGGAGTTGCAATACTTATATCAGATAAAATAGACTTTAAAATAAAGGCTGTGAAAAGAGACAAAGAAGGACACTACATAATCATCAAAGGATCAATCCAAGAAGAAGATATAACAATTAAAAAAATGTATGCATCCAACATAGAAGCACCGCAATATGCAAGGCAAATGCAAACGAGTATGAAAGGGGAAATTAACAATAACATAACAATAGTGGGAGACTTTAATACCCCACTAACACCTGTGGATAGATCAACTAAACAGAAAATTAACAAGGAAACACAAACTTTAAATGACACAATGCTTGATAGGGATTGCATTGAATCTATAGATTGCTTTGGGTAGTATAGTCATTTTGACAATATTGATTCTTCCAATCCATGAACATGGTATATTTCTCCATCTGTTTGTGTCCTCTTTGATTTCTTTCATCAGTGTTTTATAGTTTTCTATGTATAGGTCTTTTGTTTCTTTAGGTAGATATACTCCTAAGTATTTTATTCTTTTTGTTGCAATGGTGAATGGTATTGTTTCCTTAATTTCTCTTTCTGTTTTCTCATTGTTAGTGTATAGGAATGCAAGGGATTTCTGTGTGTTGATTTTATATCCTGCAACTTTACTATATTCATTGATTAGCTCTAGTAATTTTCTGGTAGAGTCTTTAGGGTTTTCTATGTAGAGGATCATGTCATCCACAAACAGTGAGAGTTTCACTTCTTCTTTTCCTATCTGGATTCCTTTTACTTCTTTTTCTGCTCTGATTGCTGTGGCCAAAACTTCCAAAACTATGTTGAATAGTAGTGAGAGTCAGCACCCTTGTCTGTTTAAAAGTCTACAAGCAATAAATGCTGGAGAGGGTGTGGAGAAAAGAGAACCCTCTTACACTGTTGGTGAGAATGCAAACTAGTACAGCCGCTATGGAGAACAGTGTGGAGATTCCTTAAAAAACTGGAACTAGAACTGCCATATGACCCAGCAATCCCACTTCTGGGCATACACACCGAGGAAACCAGATCTGAAAGAGCCACGTGCACCCCAATGTTCATTGCAGCACTGTTTATAATAGCTGGGACATGGAAGTAACCTAGATGCTCATCAGCAGACAAATGGATAAGGAAGCTGTGGCACATATGCACCATGGAATATTACTCAGCCATTAAAAAGAATACATTTGAATCAGTTCAAATGAGATGGATGAAACTGGAGCCCATTATACAGAGTGAAGTAAGCCAGAAAGATAAAGACCAATACAGTATGCTAATGCATATATATGGAATTTAGAAAGATGATAACAATAACCCTATATGCAAAACAGAAAAAGAGACACAGATGTACAGAACAAACTTTTGGACTCTGTGGGAGAAGGTGAGGGTGGAATGTTTCAAGAGAACAGCATCGAAATATGTATATTATCAAGGGTGAAACAGATCACCAGCCCAGGCTGGATGCATGAGACAAGTGCTCAGGCCTGGTGCACTGGGAAGACCCAGAGGGATCGGGTGGAGAGGGAGTTGGGAGGGGGGATCGGGATGGGGAATACACGTAAATCCATGGTTGATTCATGTCAATGAATGACAAAAATCACTACAATACTGTAAAGTAATTAGCCTTCAACTAATAAAAATAAATGGAAAAAAATGAAATAAAAAAAAAAATGACACAATACACCAGCTAGACCTCACTGATATCTATAGGACATTTCACCCCAAAACAATCAATTTCACCTTTTTCGCAAGTGCACATGGAACCTTCTCCGGAATAGATCACATCCTGGGCTATAAATCTAGCCGTGGTAAATTCAAAAAAATTGAAATCATTCCAGTCATGTTTTCTGACCACAATTCAGTAAGGTTAGATCTCAATTACAGGGAAAAAAAAAACTATTAAAAACTCAAACATATAGAGGCTAAATAACACACTTCTGAATAACCAGCAAATCACAGAAGAAATCATAAAAGAAATCAAAATATGCATAGAAACAAATGAAAATGAAAACACAACAACCCAAAACCTATGGGACACTGTAAAAGCAGTGCTAAGGGGAAGGTTCATAGCATTACAGGCTTACCTCAAGAACCAAGAAAAAAGTCAAATAAATCACCTAACTCTACACCTGAAGCAACTAGAGAAGGAAGAAATGAAGAACCCCAGGGTTAGTAGAAGGAAAGAAATCTTAAAAGTTAGGGCAGATATAAATCAAAAGAAAAAAAAGAGAACATAGCAAAAATCAACAAAGCTAAAAGCTGGTTTTTTGAAAAGATAAACAAAATTGACAAACCATTAGCAAGACTCATTAAGAAACAAAGGGAGAAGAACCAAACCAACAAAATTAGAAGTGGAAATGGAGAGAGCACAACAGACAACAATGAAATACAAAGGATCATAAGAGACTACTACCGGCAGCTCTATGCCAATAAAATGGACCACTTGGAAGAAATAGACAAATTCTTAGAAAAGTATAACTTTCCAAAACTGAACCAGAAAGAAATAGAAGATCTTAACAGACCCATCATAAGCACAGAAATCGAAACTCTAATCAGAAATCTTCCAGCAAACAAAAGCCTAGGACCAGATGGCTTCACAGCTGAATTCTACCAAAAATTTAGAGAAGATCTAACACCTATCTTACTCAAACTCTTCCAGAAAATTGCAGAAGAAAGTAAACTTCCAAACTCATTCTATGAGGCCACCATCACCCTAATACCAAAACCAGACAAAGATGCCAAAAAAAAAAAAAAGAAAGAAAAGAAAAGAAAACTACAGGCCAATATCACTGATGAACATAGATGCAAAAATCCTTTAAAAAATTGTAGCAAACAGAATCCAACAACATATTAAAAAAAATCATACATCATGACCAAGTGGGCTTTATCCCAGAAATGCAAGGATTCTTTAATATCTACGCATCAATCAATGTACACCACATTAACAAATTGAAAGATAAAAACCATATGATTATCTCAATAGATGAAGAAAAAGCCTTTGACAAAATTCAACATCCATTTATGATAAAAACTCTCCAGAAAGCAGAAATAGAAGGAACATACCTCAACATAATAAAAGCTATATATGACAAACCCACAGCAAACATTACCCTCAATGGTGAAAAACTGAAAGCATTTCCCATAAAGTCAGGAAAAAGACAAGGGTGCCCACTCTCACCACTACTATTCAACATAGTTTTGGAAGTTTTGGCCACAGCAATCAGAGCAGAAAAAGAAATAAAGGGAATCCAGATAGGAAAAGAAGAAGCGAAACTCTCACTATTTGCAGATGACATGATCCTCTACATAGAAAACCCTAAAGACTCTACCAGAAAATTACTAGAACTAACCAACGAATATAGTAAAGTTGCAGGATATAAAATCAACACAGAGAAATCCCTTGCATTCCTATACACTAGCAATGAGAAAACAGAAAGAGAAATTAAGGAAACAATACCATTCACCATTGCAACAAAAAGACTAAAATACTTAGGAGTATATCTATGTAAAGAAACAAAAGACCTATACATAGAAAACTATAAAACACTGATGAAAGAAATCAAAGAGGACACAAACAGATGGAGAAATTATACCATGTTCATGGATTGGAAGAATCAATATTGTCAAAATGGCTATTCTACCCAAAGCAATCTATAGATTCAATGCAATCCCTATCAAGCTACCAACGGTATTTTTCACAGAACTAGAACAAATAATTTCACAATTTGTATGGAAATACAAAAAACCTCGAATAGCCAAAGGCAATCTTGAGAAAGAAGAATGGAACTGGAGGAATCAACCTGCCTGACTTCAGACTCTACTACAAATCCACAGTCATCAAGACAGGATGGTACTGGCACAAAGACAGAAATGTAGATCAATGGAATGGAATAAAAAGCCTAGAGATAAATCCACGAACCTATGGACACCTTATCTTCAACAAAGGAGGCAAGAATACACAATGGAAAAAAGACAACGTCTTTAACAAGTGGTGCTGGGAAAACTGGTCAATCACTTGTAAAAGAAAAGAATGAAACTAGAACACTTTCTAACACCATACACAAAAATAAACTCAGAAACTATAAAGCTCCTAGAGGAGAACATAGGCAAAACACTCTCTGACATAAATCACAGCAGGATCCTCTATGACCCACCTCCCAGAATATCGGAAATAAAAGCAAAAATAAACAAATGGGACCTAATAAAACTGAAAAGCTTTTCCACAACAAAGGAAACTATAAGCAAGGTGAAAAGACAGCCTTTGGAATGGGAGAAAATAATAGCAAATGAAGCAACAGACAATGGATTAATCTCAAAAATATACAAGCAACTCCTGCAGCTCAATTCCAGAAAAATAAATGACCCAATCAAAAAATGGGCCAAAGAACTAAACAGACATTTCTCCAAAGAAGACATACAGATGGCAAACAAACACATGAAAATATGCTCAACATCACGCATTATCAGAGAAATGCAAATCAAAACACATTGAGGTACCATTACATGCCAGTCTTAATGGCTGCCATCCAAAGTGTACAAACAAAAGTCTACCCTATAGAGAGGGTGTGTAGAAAAGGGAACCCTTTTACACTGTTGGCGGGAATGCAAACTATTATAGCCGCTATGGAGAACAGTGTGGAAACTCCTTTAAAAACTGGAACTAGAACTGCCATATGACCCAGCAATCCCACTGCTGGGCATACACACGCAGGAAACCAGACCTGAAAGAGACTCATGTACCCTATTGTTCATTGCAGCACTGTTTATAATAGCCAGGACATGGAAGCAACCTAGATGCCCATCAGCAGACCAATGGATAAGGAAGCTGTGGCACATATACACTATGGAATATTACTCAGCCATTAAAAGAATTCATTTGAATCAGTTCTAATGAGATGGATGAAACTGGAGCCCATTATACAGAGTGAAGTAAGCCAGAAAGATAAAGACCAATACAGTATACTAATGCATATATATGGAATTTTAAGATGGTAACAATAACCCTATATGCAAAACAGAAAGACACAGATGTATAGAACAGACTTTTGGGCTCTATGGGAGAAGGCGAGGGTGGGATGATCTAAGAGAATATCATCAAAACATGTATATTATCAAGTGTGAAACAGATCGCCAGCCCAGGTTGGATGCATGAGACAAGCGCTCAGGGCTGATGCATTGGGGTGACCCAGAGGGATGGGATGGGGAGGGTGGTGGGAGGGGGGTTCGGGATGGGAAACACTTGTAAATCCATGGCTGATTCATGTCAATGTATGGCAAAAACCACTACAGTATTGTAAAGTAATTAGCCTCCAACTAATAAAAATAAATGAAAAAAAAAAAAAAAAGTCTGAATTTTGCAAAAGAAGTTCATGATCTGAGCCACAATCAGCTCCCAGTCCTGTTTCTGCTGACTATATAGAGCTTTTCCATATTTGGATGCAAAGAATATAATCAGTCTGTTTTCAGTATTGACCATCTGGTGATGTCAATGTGTAGAGTCTTCTCTTGTGTTTTTGGAAGAGGGTGTTTGCTATGATCAGTGTGTTCTCTTGGCAAAACACTATTAGCCTTTGCCCTGCTTCATTCTCTACTCCAAGGTCAAATTTGCCTGTTACTCCAGGTATTTCTAGACTTCCTACTTTTGCATTCCAGTCCCCTGTAATGAAAAGCACATCTTTTGGGGGTGTTAGTACTTGAAGGTCTTGTAGGTCTTCATAGAACCATTCAAATCAGCTCCCTCAGCATTACTGGTTGAGGCATAGACTTGGATTACTGTGATATTGAATGGTTTGCCTTGGAAATGAACAGAGATCATTCTGTCATTTTTGAGGTCACATCCAAGTACTGCATTTTGGACTTTTTTGTTGAGCATGATGGCTACTCCGTTTTTTCTAAGGGAATCTTGCCCACAATAGTAGATATAATGGTCATCTAAGTTAAATTCACCCATTTCAGTCCATTTTAGTTCACTGATTCCTAAAATGTTGATGTTCACTCTTTCCATCTCCTGTTTGACCACTTCCAATTTGTCTCGATTCATGGACCTAATATTCCATGTTCCTATGCAGTATTGCTCTTTACAGCATTGGACCTTGCTTCTATCACCAGTCACATTGAAAACTGGGTGTTGTTTTGTCTCCATCTCTTCATTCTTTCTGGAGTTATTTCTCCACTGATCTCCAGTAGCATAATGGGCACCTACCAACCTGGGGAGTTCATCTTTCAGTGTCCTATTTTTTTGCCTTTTCGTACTGTTCATGGGGTTCTCAATGCAAGAATAGTGAAATGGCTTGCCATTCCCTTCTCCAGTGGACCACATTTTGTCAGAACTCTCCACCATGACCCGTCCATCTTGGGTGGCCCTACACTGCATGGCTGATAGTTTCATTGAGTTAGACAAGGCTGTGGTCCGTGTGATCAGCTTGGTTACTTTTCTGTGACTGTGGTTTTCAGTCTGTCTGCCCTCTGATGGAGAAAGATAAGAGACTTGTGGAAGGTTCCTGATGGTACAGACTGCCTAAGGGGGAAACTGGGTCTTGTTCTGATGGGCGGGGCTATGCTCAGTAAATCTTCAATCCAATATTCTGTTGATGGTTGGAGCTGTGTTCCTTCCCTGTTATTTGACCTGAGGCCAAACTATGGTGGAGGTAATGAAGATAACGCAAACCTCCTTCAAAAGGTCCCATGCATGCACTGCAGCTGTCAGCGCCCTCAACCCTGCAGCAGGCCACTGCTGACTTGCACCTCCGCCAAGACCCCTGGACACTCACAGGCAAGTCTAGGTCAGTCTCTTGCGGGGTCACTACTCCTTTCTCCTGGGTCCTGGCATGCATAAGGTTCTGTTTGTGCCATTCAAGAGTCTGTTTCCCCAGGCCTCTGTAAGTTCTGATGGCTCTACAGTGGGGTTAAAGGCGACATCCTCTAAGAGGGCTTATACCATATTCAGAGCCCCTGCCCCTGTGGCAGTCCACTGCTGATCTGTACCTCCACAGGAGACACTCAGACACAGTTTTCTCTCAGTCTCTGTGGGGGTCTCTGGGTCCTGGTGTCCACAAGGTATGTTTGAGCCCTCTGAGCGTCTCTGCTGGGTATGCAGTTTGATTCTAAATGTGATTTTGCCCCTCCTACTGACTTGCTGGGTTTTCTCTGCCCTTGGACATGGAGTATCTCCTCAGAGTTGCTCCAGCTCCATGTAGCCACTGCTCCAGCGCTTGTTCTTAACACAAGAACATGTCATACCAGACAGTCTATTGACTATAGGCCCAGTTCTGTACAAGAGATATTTAGGACATATTTATCTTACATAACTGAAACTTTGTACACTTTGACTAATAACTCCCAACTTCCCCCTTCTCTCAGCCCCTGGTAACTCCCATTCTACTCTCCTTCTATGAGGTTGACTGTTTCACATTATTCATTTAAGTGGTATCACATAGTATTTGCCCCTTGTCTGGCTTATTTCAGTTAGCATAATGTCCCCCAGGTACATCCATATTGCTACAAATAGCAGGATTTTTTTCTGAATGATATCCTACTGTATGTATATACCACCTTTTCTTTATCCACTTGTTCACTGAGGGACATTTATAATATTTTCATGTTTTGACTATTGTTAAAAAAAAATGCTTCAATGAATATGGGAGGCCACTATCTCTATGAAATACTGATTTCAATTACTTTGGATATATACCCAGAAGTGGGGTTTTTGGATCGTTCAATTTTTAAATTTTTGAGAAATCTCCATACTGTTTTCCAAAGTGGCTGTATCAATTTATATTTCCAAATTTTTCTGTACAATTTGTTTTTCTTATAACATCCTTTTCCAAAGGCTTAGTGTATAATAATTCATTATAGTGTTTGTAATAAAGTAGATACATATCTTTCACCCATTATGATTAAGAATTGTGATTATATGTGTGATCAAATGTATAAGTGAACATAACTTTGTAAACAATTTTGTATAACAGAATTTATCCAAAAAATAAAAGCTTATCATGTTCTTATATCTAGATGCATAAATTTATTTTTTTCTCCCCATTTATGTGATATGATATCATAAGGACACAATTCAGCTTAAGTATGCAGAACATGATGCAGTATGTGGTATGACTACTGTAGTTATGAATTTTCAATTGATATATAAATCTTGTATTCTCCTTCTCTAAGAGTGCTTGGGAGTGTTCACAATATAAATAATTAACAATAATGAAACTGGTTGCGATTGGTGCTTTATATCTGAGGATCAACTGGCAGAATGAATTTTATTGTTAAAGTTACAAAGAAAATAAAAGTGGGACATCAAATTTCTGACTGCTTGAATGAAATCCTTCAGGTCTAGTATTTACACCAGTAAGACAATTACAGCAAAATTTTTATGCCTAAAGACATTTCCGCTTTCTCCAGCTGCCTGAGTTGAGTCGTTACCTCTGAGAGAATCTGTTTGGTGGCGAGGGAGAGATTGGTTATGTTCACTATGTGCTTGGTGTGACAGCCAAGGTATATTTTCCTTCTCAATGCTGCAGTTATGGAATCAGTTTCTGCTGTGTTTGTACCATAGAATGCTCTTTCCAGCATGTCTAGTGTTAGTAGACCAAATCTGCCTCTTGGTTTCTGTTTGCTTTCCTGAGAAATCAATAAAGTCAGGTAGTGATGGAAATCCCATCTGTACAAATCTTTCAACAAGTCTCAAAATAACACTAAAAGATGTAAAGAGTAACCTAATTTCATCTCTGGATGTAATAAAGTAACAAGTATTTGGGGCAACAAGTGAGGATCTAGGTCATCTAAACTTAGGAAAACCGTGATTAGATTGTGGCCAAACATCGAGTAGTAATATCTGGAAAATTATTTCACAAGACTGTGGTTGACGGGATTCAAGTATGGGAAAATCTGTGGATAATTCAGATTTTAGATTCTCTTAGGATTGAAAAAACACTCTTCTCTAGAAAATACAACTCCAAACTCTCTAACTAATTTAGAAGACAAGACAAAAGATATTATTTTAATGGAATGTCTACTGTTTGTTTCTGGAGTTATCATCAACTATGATGTAATAATATCATTACATCAAAATGGTTTCAATAAGATTACACATTAGAATATATTATTATCAAACACTTCCTTGAAACATATTTAAATAGATATATCATTCATAGAATAGGAATGAGGAGTATATATATTACATAATTATCAGAAATCCCCAGATTTTTACCTCCCACAATTATTGGCTATTATGATGCTAAAATCATCTCTTTACTGACAGGGTTATGCTTGAAAGCCTCACCATTAGAGTTACTTTTTTGAGTGAAGATGTCGTCTTAGAGTGGTAAGTATTAAACTATAGAATTTCGGGAATGAAAAGCTATAAGGCTTACATTTATTTCCTGTTAGTTTTTCATTTATTTCCTATTGGTCTGACATGTATGGCTTAATGTATCAGGTTGTTTCATACATCCTTGAAAAAAATCAGTTATGTATAACACTTTAAGCAATATTTAATACATTTGACTTAATATAACCCATTTAGAAAGCTGCATTTCATAATTGCAAAATAAGCATTATCTTCAAATGCATATAAAACATTTACCAAAATGACTATTATTTTTCCCATAAAGCAAGTCTCAACAAATTTTGAAAGCCTAATATCCTACAGAGTATGTCCTCTAAATATTGTTAGATTAATATAGAACAAACTAAATATTAGAAACTAATTGATCCATAAATATTTGGAAAGTAAACAGTACAATTCTTAATAATCAATTCACCCCATAAAGGAAAATTAGAAAATACTTGGAATAGAGTACTTATGAAAATATGATATAACTTATATCATTACTCAAAGGCAAAAGTTTCGGGAAAAGTTTTGTTAGGTGCATATGAAACAGTGTAACTCAGGTTGGGATTTAAACCCACATACCAGGATTCAAACCCAGGCAAAACTCTGACTGGGACTTGAACACACTCGGCAGGGACTTAACGTGGCTAAAACCCACAGTCTTCCAACTGAGATCACACACCTGGTTTTAGGACTTAATGAAGTTCAGGTTCTTGATGTCACCTCAGCAGAAAGAATTCAGTGAAAGACAAAGTGATAGGTAAGAAGTGGATTTATTTGGAGAGAAACACATTCCACAGACAGAGTGTGTGCCATCTCCGAAGGCGAGACCAGCCCTGAAATAGAACATGCTTAGTTTTTATGGGCTGGGTTATTTCATAGGCTAATGAGGGGGAGGATTCCAACTATTTTGGGGAAGGGGAGGGAATTTCCAGGAATTGGGTCACTGCCCAATTCTTGGTCTTTAATGGTTCACCTCAGAATAGTCGGGGCATTTTGGGGTATGTCATTTAGCTTGTTCATGTGTTTCAATGACTATATACTCAGGCTCCAGATCTAGTGGAAGTTGATTTGTCCACCATCTGGGAACTATTTGGTTCTAAACCATTTATGTTTGTCATTCTAATCAGTCCTATCAGGCTATGTCATTTTTTAAAATTTGTGCCCTGTCCAATTCCTTCCTGTTTCAATATTAGAAACTTCATCTCCCAAACCATTAAAAGATAAAATTCATAGCCACAGTGAAAGAAAATGTTTTTAATATACAAAATAAACAAAGAATACAACATATAAAGAATCCCCAAACACACATTGAACTTCTAGTTTCTGACATGTAAAGAGTTTGTAAATTATCACTCCCATCCTTAGAAGAAAAAGCTGGACAATCTGACAATCAACAACTTTACTTTGACCCATCAGAGAACTGAGGTTTCAGGGAAAACAACCACCACAATCTGGCTGCTGCTGCGTCGCTTCAGTTGTGTCTGACTCTATGCGATCACAGTCTGGAAGGATGGGCAAATCCAGAAAATCAAGGTCAAGATCCAATCACCTGGAATAGAAGCCGCAGGAGCCAGACATTGGTAAGAGTTCCTAAATGATAAATGTGAATTGCTGGAGGCTGAATGTAGGAGCCAGAAACACTTGGAGGCCTCCAGTCTTTTGGAGGCTTTACTTCCAGGAAGCCCACCAGGTTCTCACTGTGAATATCTAAAAAAAAAAAAAACAACCCTCTCAATCTGGAAAGAAGAAAGAAAGAGTAATCAATTTTGAAATACTCTCTTAAAGTCTTCTCCATAACAAAAAGTCTATCTAAAATGAAAAATATTTTGCGTGTGTGCTCAGTTGAGACCAACTCTTTGCGACCCTATGGACTGTAGCCTGCCAGGCTCTTCTGTCCATGGGATTCTCCAGGCAAGAATACTGGAGTGGGTTGCCATGCTGTCCTCCAGGGGATCTTCCCGACCCAGAGATTGAACCTGGGTCTCCTGCATTGCATGCAGATTCTTTACTGCTGAACCACCGGGGAAGGTCAAAAAGTGCTTTATTGTTATCCTATCTGGGGAGAATTCCTCCAAATCAGTCTCCCACTAGCCCTTCTCCCCCTAGCCCTTCTGCTTCTCCAAAGGTGTGTGTGTAGGAGGCAGGGTGGGTTGGCAACAAAATGTAGTCACAGGTGTTAGCTCTTAGAGGAAATGGATTGAGAATGCCTCAGGCAGAGGAGGGAGTTAGGGAATGGGAAAAAAAAAAAAATATATATATATATATATATATCACTGGAGATAGAATTTATGAATGTCACAGCCCTGAGACACAGATCCATGAAAAGGATTAAGATTTAATTGGAAGTCAAAGAATATTCCACTCACTCACACCTCACCATTTATAGACTACTCCTTCATATTTATAGAATACTCCATCCAACAATAGCAAGACACATTCTTCTCCAGCTCATATGGAACATTCACTCATATAGACCATAAAACACACCTTAACACATTTAAAGGACTAGAAATTATACAAATTATGCCCTCTGACCACAGTGGAATTAAACTAGAAAGAAATAACCAAAAAATAGCTTAGAAAATCCTACTAAATATTTGGAAATTAAACAATATACTTCTAAATAACCCAAGGGTCTAAGGAGTTTCAAGAGAAATTTAAAAATCCTCGTGAGAGATAAAAAGCAAAGGCAAGTTGAATTTAACAAGATGAGGAGAAAACCTTAAACAGACAGTTCACAAGAAAGGATTTTCCAATAGCTGGTAAATATGTGAAAAATTCCTCAACAAAGTCGCCAGAGAAATGCAAAGTAAAATGATAAGATTTTTAAAATGACAGTTTTAGGTGATAAGAAGGACAGAAGTCAACTGGAATGCTGATGAGAGAATAAACTGGTATGATAACTTAGGAAAATTGTTTGACAGTATTTGAATATGTGCATACATTGTGATCCAAGACATTCTCTTCAAGGAATATACCAAGCAGTAATATATCAAAATTTTTTTAAGTATAGGAATTTTCATGGATTGATTCATAATACCCAAACCAGAACATAATCTTATCTAAGTACCCCTCAGGAGTAGAAAACATAACTGAATTGGGGCACAATAACACAAGGGACACGATTAGCAGAGAAAATAACCAAACATGCTACATGCAACAACAGGAATGAGTCTCAAACCAAAAGCCTTAATGAAAGACTGAACCCAAAACAATGCAAATGTGATTCCTTTCATATAAAGTTCAAAAAGAGGCAAAAATAATAATAATGAGAAGGCAGAATAGTGGTTACCTTTGAGAGGGACAGTGACTCAGATGGTAAAAATCTGCTTGCAATGCAGGAGACCTGGGCTCTATCCCTAGACTGAGAAGATCCACTGGAGAAGGGAATGGCAACCCACCCCTGAATTCTTGCCTGAAGAATCCCATGGACAGAGGAACCTCATGGGCTATAGTTCATGGGGTCAGAAAGAGGTGGACACGACTGAGCGACTCACACACACACACACACACACGGGAGAGAAGGATAGAGTGATAAGTTGGGTGATACTGATGCCTAAAGAGTGTTTCTAAGATTCTGGTGATGTTTTATTTCTTGACTTTGCTGGGAACATGAACAATTCTTTTTGTGACAATTCAGCAACCAATGCACTTGATTTTATATGTTTTCCATAGCATGCTTCATCTTGAAAAAAAGGTTTTATTTTAAAAATTGAAGATAAAATACCAAATTTCATGATGTGGAATATAGTCCTTATTCTTCCAAGACTTAAGGCTCCATGTCATCTAAGGCATTAACATAGTCTTGAGAAATTTAAAGAAATGTTTTAGTCAACTCCGACTTTTTAGCAGACAAAAATAAAGTTTTCATTTTGAAAGTTTGGTTTACACTTCAAGAAAATACATGATTTCCTGTCTGATAGAGGAAAGAGTCTTGTTTAAATAATAAATGACCTCTCTGTGTCCTCTGCAGTTTTAGAAAAATATCCTTCTGTAAAATTCTTTTTAAATTTTGGTTTCTTTTTGGGGTTATTGATGTTCCATCCAATGTCAGAGAAATGGGCTGAAATTCCTGTCATTGACTTCTGTAAGCTCAGGCCAGGGTCTTCAGAGTTGCTGGCTTAACCTCCTGTGTTTCTTCTTACAAGTGTATCTAATCTACCTTAATGCATTAATAAAGTTTGACTAGTCTTTAACCTTAAGATGACTTTTTTTTTTTTTTTGGTCCATACAAAAAATAAGAAAGTATAAAATTTTAAATCAGATTACAATTTAATAAATGTACCTGGTCCTTGATGATTAGATATTAAAGTGTAAGTAATTTATTTAATTAAGGATTTTCTCCAGGTAGCTACACAACAAACTGCATTCTTGTATTAACATATAGTAAGTAGAATTCTAATTCAAATAGTGAATTCTCACAAAAATATTTTTCATTATTTTGGGGACAAAGTGACCCCAGATTTGTTTTAGTATTGATGTTTTGCCCTACTAATTGACTAATAACAACCAAACTCACTTTATAATAGTTATGTACACTGAATGCATTAATTCATCAAAATATTTTATTCTCTAGAAAAAAAAATTGGTTAATAGAAAATAATCTGAAAAGCACCAGTGTATATCTTGGGTTTTGAAACTGAAATGAGAAATGGGAGCCATGTTTTGTGGTATATGGGAAGTGTTCCATACTAATATAGCTTGTGGGCATCAGACTATATATGACTATTGCCCAAAAAAATGAATTATTGCAATCTCTTGGGCTGCACACTATACATTGTAAAATGTTAATTGTATCAGTCTTTGCCAGGCTTCTATCATTCACCCAGTCTCAAGCATCAGATGATTTACATACTGGTGAGCCAAGCACTACCTCATTATATAATGCCCCACACTAGCTTTTGCTTTTATTTTTTTCTTTTTCCATTCCTCAAATATTTATCTTCCCCTCTTCTTTCAAATTAAAAATAAGCCTGGATGACTCCTGTAAGATGAAGAAAGAGGCAGTATTGAGTAATGGAAAAATGAATAAACTTGGAATTTGGAATCTTGGCTTGCAGTCCTGGCATTACACTTCAACATTTCTTTGGGCACCTCAGTCTTTCTGAGTCTCAGTTTCCTCATTCGTAAAGTGTAGATAATGACACTTATTCCACTTACCTCACTAGTTTTTGTGAACAACTGAGGTAAATGTGAAAGCTCTGTGAACCCCTATTACACAAATGGAAGGTGTTATTACTACTACTTTTATAATTTATTAGAACTAGACTTCTGACATGGTGTCCCTCTGCCAGACTCACGTCACATCACTCACACCGAATTTATTTTTTGATGGACCTGGAAACTTCAAAAATCTATCCTGTAGGGAATATTTATTTAAAACTTTTGAAACTAAGTTTATTTGGGTGAAAGTGGTTTGCAAAGACTACCCAATCATCTGCTTTAAATAGTTTTAGGATTAAAAAAAACAACAACAACCAGGGGGAGGTGTCTCTTATGAAATCTGAAGCACTGGCAACCTCTGCGTATCAGCCTAGAGCAGAGGGGCTCTCCCTTGTAAATGTGCTACCAGAGGGCACCCAAGGCCATTTGCTGAAAGATATTGGCTCTAGTTCAGTTACTTCTGAGTAACTTCCAGATCTTTTTCCCTGTGACCTTACAATTTGGCTCCCCTTGCAAGTCAGCACCCATCTCCAGGCTCTCCCTTTTCCAGACTCTAGTGGTGCTCCCCACCCTTCTTTGCTGGCCTCTAAATGCCAAAGCTTTGAGGTTTCCAAAAAGCAGACTCAACCTGGTCCTTCATCCGGTGGCGGTGTTTGAGTGTCTCAAGCTATTTCCATTTATTAGACTTGGATTCACAGAGTAAAAAAGGCTTATGGAAAGGCTCCTAGAGTTTTGACATGGGCTGACTCATGTGCCCTAGGTCACAATGACCTTTTGGAGTCCTCAGAACTTTGTTACCATACCCTCAGATCCCTCGGACCAGTTCTCAGCAGCATTATCAGAGAAGTAGCTGTCTGGAGCTCCCAGCAGACTGGTGCAGCCCGCAGCCACAGTATGGAAGGACAGCCCACGCGGCTCAGTGGTAAAGAACCCACCTCCCAATGCAGGAGACTCAGATTCGATCCCTGGGTCAGGAAGATCCCCTGGAGAAGGAGATGACAACCCACTCCACTGTTCTTGCCTGGGAAATCCCAGAGGAGGAGGAGAACAGAACAGAGGAGCCTGGTGAGCTGCAATTCATAGGGCTGCAAAAGAATCGGAAATGACTGAGCAATTCAGTTCAGTTCAGTCACTCAGTTGTATCCTACTCTTTGCAACCCCGTGGACTGCAACATGCCAGGCTTCCCTGTCCATCACCAATTCCCGAGCTTGCTCAAACTCATGTCCATGGAGTCGGTGATGCCATCCAACCATCTCATCCTCTGTCATCCCCTTCTCCTCCTGCCTTCAATCTTGCCCAGCATCAGGGTTTTTTCCAATGAGTCAATACTTCACATCAGGTGGCCAAAGTATTGGAATTTCATCTTCAGCATCAGTCCTTCCAATGAATATTCAGGACTGCTTTCCTTTAGGACTGACTGGTTGGATCTCCTTGCAGTCCAAGGGACTTTCAAGAGTCTTCTCCAGCACCACAGTTCAAAAGCATCAGTTTCTTTAGTGTATTCAGTGAAGGAGAGGTAGAGTTTTTCTGGAATTACCTTGCTTTCTCCATTATCCAACTGATGCTGGCAATTTATTCTCTGGTTCCTCTGCCTTTTCTAAATCCAGCTTGTACATCTGGAAGTCCTTGCTTCATATACTGCTAAAGTCTCGCTTGAAGGATTTTGAGCATTACCTTGCTAGCATGTGAAATGAGCATATTTGTAAGGTAGTTTAAACATTCCTTGGCATTTCCCTTTTTGGGGATTCAGATAAAAACTGAACTTTTCGTGTCCTGTGGCCATGGCTGGGTTTTCCAAATTCACTGATATATTGAGTGCAGCACTTTAACAGCATCATATTTTAGGATTTTTTTAAATAAGAAATCCATAATGTGTAAATGAGAAAAAGAGCCAGTGTTTTCCATTTCACACTTTAAATCCCCTTGACAAGCTTTTTGCAGTTGTTTAGTCACTCAGTCAGGTATGGATGTGAGAGTTGGACTATAAAGAAAGTTGAGTGCCAAAGAATTGATGCTTTTGAACTGCGGTGTTGGAGAAGACTCTTGAGAGTCCCTTGGACTGCAAGGAGATCAAACCAGTCCATCCGAAAGGAAACCAGTGCTACTGTGCTACTTACTACAGGTGGTAAAGATTTCAAACATTGTTTTCCTTTTTCTAAATAATATTTTCCCTTTCAAATTTTTTATTTAGCTGCAATACTCTGAGAAAATGACCTCCCCTACTTCCAAAGTCAGTGCTTGAGCCAAACACTTGCATTTTCCACTCTGGTCCACTACTTGTCTGGCTTCATCCATTTTTTCAGAACTGAAGTGAAATAAATGTCCCCTTTTTAGAGAAACTTCCCATAAATTCTAGGAATAGTTCAGGTCTTTCTGTAATATACACACATAGGTGCCAGTATGTTAGGATCATGTCAAATTTTACTGTTCTTAGTAAATCAGTTCAGTTCAGTCGCTCAGTCATGTCAACTCTTTACGACCCCAAGAACCACAGCACACCAGGCCTCCCTGTCCATCACCAATTCCTGGAGTTTACTCAAACCCATGTCTATTAAGTCGGTGATGCCATCCAACCATCTCATCCTCTGTCGTCCCCTTCTCCTTCTGCCCTCAATCTTTCCCAGCATCAGGGAAAGATTTGACTTTTCAAATGAGTCAGCTGTTCGCATCAGGTGGCTAAAGTATTGGAGTTTCAGCTTCAACATTAGTGCTTCCAATGAACACCCAGGACTGATCTCCTTTAGAATGGGCTGGTTGGATCTCCTTGCAGTCCAAGGGACTCTCAAGAGTCTTCTCCAACACCACAGTTCAAAAGCATCAATTCTTCGGCACTCAGCTTTCTTATCTTAGTAAATACCCAGTTGTATAATTGTCTGTGAGAACTCAATGGCTCCATTTCTGGACCTTAAGCTCCATGAGGGCAGGTGGAACACTGGTCTTGAACACTGCTAAATTTTCCTTTGTCTACCGGAGCACCTGACACTCAAAGAGTAGCTCAAAGAAGAATGAACAAACCAACATCTCCCTGCACACAATTCCTGGTGAACCTAAAACATGTATCCTGATGACACCTGGAATAAAATCAGGAATATTTATGACCACAGGTAGAAGCAAAGGAGGCAGGAAGGTCTGCTGTTGAGTCTTGCCTCAGTTCCAACACATTTTAGGATGTATTAATTCTCCCAATCTTTTCAAGCTAATTGCCAAATCTGCAGCTGTGTAGAGAGGACCTGTGTTTTGTACATATGACACCCTCTGATGGACCAACTGTCAGATTTAACAAATACTTTTAGCGCGTAGACCTAAGAGGTGGGTATATTCTCAGTGCTCAGTCCCTGCAGCCACTATTGTGTGTGTGCTTAGTCACTCAGTCGTGTCCAACTCTTTGAGACCCCACGGAATGCAGCCCACCAGGCTCCTCTGTCCATGGGGATTCTCCAGGCAAGAATACTGGAGTGGGTTGCCATGCCCTCCTCCAGGGAATCTTCCCAACCCAGGGATTGAATCCAGGTCTCCCACATTGCAGGTGGATTCTTTATCATTTGAGCCACCAGGGAAGGCCAAGAATACTGAAGTGGGTAGCCTATCCATTCTCTAGGGGATCTTCTGGCCTAGGAATCAAACTGAGGTTTCCTGCATTGCAGGTGCAAAAGTAGTAGAGTTTTTGGACCCTGGATTTTAAAATTATTATAACAGGTACAAACACATCTTTATTAATCAAAATAGGAAACATTACAATCAAAACATTTTTTCCAATGAGAAATAAGTTTGTTTATTCCTATAGCAAAAAAAAAAAAAAAAAAGTCCATGCCTAGGGATTTGATAAACTGTTGGAAAGCATTTCTAAATCCTACTGGTCATGGAAGCATTTTCCATACAAAAAGTTGTCAAGATACTTGAAAAAGTGGTAGTTGGTTGGCGAGAGGTCAGGTGAATATGGCAGATGAAACAAAGCTCTATAGTCCAATTCATTCCATTTCTGAAGCATCGGCTGTGTGATGTGCAGTCAAGCATTTTCGCAGAGAAGAGTCAGGCCCCTTCTGTTGACCAATCCTGGCTGCAGGTGTTGCAGTTTGCAGTGCATCTCATCAATTTGCTGAGCATACTTCTCAGATATGAAGATTTCACTGGGATTCAGAAAGCTGTAGCGAATCCGACTGGCAGCAGACCACCAAACAGTGACCATGATCCTATTTTTTAGTGCAAGTTTGGCTCTGGGAAGTGCTTTGGAGCTTCTTCTCAGTCCAACTACTGAACTGATTATCACCAGTTGTCACATAAAATCCACTTTTCATCAACATCACAATGCAATCAAAGAAGAGTTTGTTTTTGTTTCATAGGATAAGAGAAGTTATTTCAAAATGATTATTTATTTTTTTTAAATTTGTGATTAGCTCATGAGGGATCCACTTATTGAGCTTTTTCACCTTTCCAATTTGCATCAAGTGCCAAACAACAGTAGAGTGATTGATGTTGAGTTCTTAGGCAACTTCTTGGGTAGTTGTAAGAGGATCAGCTTCAGTGATGCTCTAAGCTGTCAATTTCTGTTGGCTGGCCACTGCACTTCTCATCTTCAAGGTTCTTGTCTCTTTTGCAAAACTTCTTGAACCACCACTGGACTGTGTTCATTAGCAGTTTCTGGTCAAATGTGTTGTTGATGTTGCTAGTTGTCTCCACTGCTTTAAGACCCATTTTGAACTTAAATAAGAAAATTGCTCGAATTTGCTTTTTGTCTAACATCATTTCCATGGTGTAAAATACATTTAAAATAAACAGTAAGTAACAATCAGCAAAAAACATAAAGCAAGAAATGTGCATTAAAATGATGTATAATATAACCACATTTTAAAAGAATGTATTCCAATATCAAATGGAAAAATTCAACAGTGCAAAATTGTAATTACTGCTCCCACTGCTTCTAGAAACTGACAACAAATGGCGGTAAACAATGGGTGCATGCACGTGTGCCAACTCACTTCTGTCATAACTGACTCTTTGCGACCCCATGGACAGTAGCCCACCAGGCTCCTCTATCCATGGAATTCTCCAAGCAAGTGGGTTGCCATTTTCCTCCTCCAGGGGATCTTCCCAAACCAGGGATTGAACCAGTGTCTCCTACAGCTCCTGCATTGCAGGCAGATTCTTTACTGCTGAGCCACTGGTGAAACCCAAAATGGATAGGACATTTCTTTAATTCTCCTTTTCACCATTTCAGTTAAAGAGATTACCAACAATCATACATTTTTAGGTCTTATTGCACATATTAATAACTTTTCATTCCTTCTGATTACTCAATTATACTGAGGCAGTCATCAACTGAGTCTAGCTATTTGCCAAACATTGAGAAATGATCATGAAAAAAGCCAAAGACAAGGATGGCAAAGACAGCAAATCCTTTGAGCCATTTTATTAGACTCTAAAGAGCCATTTTATGACAATATTCCTTTGCTTTAGTGGAAACAGACTAAGACCAAATTCTCTCTTGATTTCTCAGTTAAGCAGCTACTGCATTGTATACCCACAAAGTTGAATTCTTATATGCCCTCTTCGAAAAAGACACGATACAAAAGACTTGAAGACCCAAATGACTGTGATGCAGTCTTTCAATCCTAGGCAAACTTGAAACTTTGTACTTTAACTTTGTTTCTAAACAAATTAAACCACCCAAGACCAGTTTGTTTATTCCAAGTGTCATTGTTATTTGTTTTGAACATATGTTTTGGAAGATATGCTTTGAGCACAATATGTACATTTATCAATTATTAAACAGCAAATAATTGTAGTTGTCATTATCTTTATACTTAATTTGATTTGAAAATGTGAGACTTGGTTGTGGGTTTGAAATGTTTGGTAATCTTTTGTTTCCCTTCACCACAGTGCTTGTGCTATCAAAACCAGCACGTGGCAGAACTGTAAGGACTCATGCCAAACATATGGTATCCACAACCAGTCAGCATAATCTTTGGAATTCTAATTGCAAAGAAGTGCCAAATGAAAATGCTTAATAGCACACATATGGCCAGTTGAGGATTTCCTAATAGGTTGACTTCTCTGAAGCCTGTAAATATCTTTGTCATGTAGAACAGACAAATTTTAATGCTGCAAGAAAAAACATGATTAAATATGGTCTTTTAACAGTTTTATGTATTTTTTGAGATGTGAAAGTAAAATGTAATTTTCACATCTTTATTAAACCTTTAAAGTGCCTTTTCAAAACTGTATGCACTGTAGAAGTGCCTGCTAATTACCCTATCCATTTTAGCCCAAGGCTAATAGAATTACAATTTTCCTTGACCTAAATATATAATCACTCCGTGACAACAACTGCCACAGAAGCATAAATCTACTGTCTAGCTAATGCTGCATTTATATTAAACACTAGTCATGGAATCAAGACTTTTCAGTACCTGGGACTATGTTCTGTGCTTGGTACTGGTTCATACAGTACTTGTGGAATCCTTGGATTGAGGCTAAGATATTAACCATCTGATAGGCAAAATTACTCTAAATTTAGTCTTTCCTACACAAAAGAATCTTCCTTCTGTAAAAGACTATTTCTTAGAGCAGTTTTAGGTTCACAGCAAAGTTGAGAGGAAGATACAGAGATTTCCCATAAATCTTCTGCCCCATTATCAACATTGCCCACTAGACTGCAACATTTGTCTCAACTGACAAACCTACATTAATACATCATAAACTTCCAAAGCCTGTAGTTTACCTTAGGGTTCAGTCTTCATGTTGTCATGATTACAGCATCAAACAAAGTATTTTCACTGCCCTGATAGTCCTTCCTGCTTCCTCTTCATACCTCCCCTCACCCACACCACTGGCAACCACTGAACTTTTTACTGTCTGCATAGCTTTGCCTTCTCCAGAATATCCTGTACGTGGAGTCATACAGTATGTGGCTTTTCCAGATTGGCTTCTGTCACTTAGTAATGTGTATTTGCTTTCTCCTTGTCTTTTCTTGGCTTCATAGCTCATTTCTTTTTAGCTCTAAATAATATTCCATTGTTTGAATGAGCCACCGTTTATGAATCTATCCACCTATTAAAGGACATTTCTTTTTTATTATTTATTTTTGGCTTTGCTGGGTCTTCACTGTTGCACAGGCTTTTCTCTAGTCATGGTGAGCAGACTACTCTTCTCTGCAGTGCCCAGGCTTGTCGTTGCAGCACCTTCTTTGGCTGCAGAGCCCGGCTCCCAGGTGCGTGGGCATCAGTAGTTGCAGTTCCCAAGCTCTAGAGCACTGGCTCAGAAGTTGTGGTGTGTGACCTTCCCTAGCGTGTGGGATCCTCCCAGACCAGAGACTGAACCTGTGTTTTCTGCATTGCAAGGCAGATTCTTTACCACTGAGATACCAGGGAAGCCCTAAAGGACATTTTCATTGCACCAGTTTTGGCGATTTTCAATAAAGCTGATAAAACAGTCATGTATAGGTTTTTATGTGGGCATACCCGATTCTTTGGGTAAATACCAAAGAGCATGAGTACTGAATCACGTGGTAAAAGTGTCTATTGTTGTTGTTGTTTAGTCACTAAGTTGTGCCCAACTCTTTTGTGACTCCTAGGAGTGTAGTCCACCAGGCTTCTCTGTCCATGGGATTGCCCAGGCAAGAATATTGGAGTAGGTTGCCATTTCCTTCTCCAAGGGAGCTTCCTGACCCTCAGATCAGACCCGAGTCTCCTGCATTGGCATACAAGTTCTTTACCACTGAGCCACAGGGAAGTCTAAATGTATGTTTGCACATGTGTACTCAGTCACTTCAGTCATGTCAGACTCCATCAGCCTATGCACTGGAGCCCGCCAGCTCCTCTCTCTGTGGCATTCCCCAGGCAGGAATAATGGAGTGGATTGCCAAGCCCTGCTCCAGGGAATCTTCCCAGCCAAGGGATCAAACTTGTATCTCACCCACTGCAGGTGGATTCTTTACCCACTGAGTCACCTGAAAATATGTTTAGTTCTGTATAAATTTCGAGATGTCTTTCAAAGTGGCCGAGCCATTATGCATTCCCATCAACAATGAATATGAGTTCCTTGTTCTCCACATTCGTGACACAGCATTTAGTGTTCCAAATTTTGGCCATTCTAGTAGGAATATAATGGTGTGTTGTTTTAATTTGCATTTCCCCAAGGATGTATGATCAGATCATCTATTTGTATGACAAATAGATTAAAGGGACTAGATCTGATAGACAGAGTGCCTGAAAAACTATGTACGAAGGTTCATGACATTGTACGAGAGGCAGTGACCAAGACCACCCCCAAGAAAGAAATGCAAAAAGGCAAAATGGTTGTCCGAGGAGGACTTACAAATAGCTAAAAAAAGAAGAGACGTGAAACGCAAAGGAGAAAAGGAAAGATATGTCCATCTGAATGCAGAGTTCCAAAGAACAGCAAGGAGTGATAAGAAAGTCTCCCTCAGTGATCAATGCAAAGAAATAGAGGAAAACAATAGAATGGGAAACACTAGAGCTGTCTTCAAGAAAATTAGTGATACCAAGGGAACATTTCATGCAAAGATGGGGTCAATAAAGGACAGAAATGGTATGGACCTAACAGAAGCAGAAGATATTAAGAAGAGGTGGCAAGAATACAAAAAGAACTATACCAAAAAAAAAAAAGAAAAAAAAAACCTTCATGACCCAGATAACCACGATGGTGTGATAACTCACCTAGAGCTAGGTATCCTGGAATGCAAACTCAAGTGGGCCTTAGGAAGCATCACTATGAACAAAGCTAGTGGAGATGATGGAATTCCAGTTGAGCTAGTTCAAATTCTAAAAGATGATGCTGTGAAAGTGCTGCACTCAATATGCCAGCAAATTTGGAAAACACATCAGTAGCCCCAGGACTGGAAAATGTGAGTTTTCATTCCAATCCCAAAGAAAGGCAATCCCAAAGAAAGTTCAAACTACCACACAATTGTACTCATCTCACATGCTAGCAAAGTAATACTCAAAATTCTCCAACCCAGGCTTCAACAGTATGTGAACTGTGAACTTCCAGATGTTCAAGCTGGATTTAGAAAAGGCAGAGGAACCAGAGATTAAATTTCCAACATCCGTTTGATCATAGAAAAAGCAGAGTTCCAGAAAAACATCTATTTCTGCCTTATTGACTATGTCAAAGTCTTTGACTGTGTGGATCACAACAAACTGTGGAAAATTCTTAAAGAGATGAGAGTACCAGACCACCTGACCAGCCTCTTGAGAAATCTGTTTGCAGGTCAGGAAGCAATAGTTAGAACTGGACATGGAGCAACAGACTGATTTCAAATCGGGAAAGGAGTACATCAAGGCTGTATATTGTCACCCTGTTTATTTAACTTCTATGCAGAGTATATCATGCGAAATGCCAGGCTAGATGAAGCATAAGCTGGAATCAAGATTGCTGAGAGAAATATCAATAACCTCAGATATGCAGATGACACTACGTTTATGGCAGAAAGCAAAGAAGAACTAAACAGCCTCTTGATGAAAGTGAAATAGGAGAGTGGAAAAGTTGGCTTAAAACTCAACATTCAGAAAACTAAGATCATGGCATCCAATCCCATCACTTCATGGCAAATAAATAAAAAGGGAAACAATGGAAACAGTGAGAGACTATTTTCTTGGGCTCCAAAATCACTGCAGATGGTGACTGCAACCATAAAATTAAAAGACGCTTGCTCCTTGGAAGAAAAGCTATGACCAACCTAGACAGCATATTAAAAAGAACAGACGCTACTTTGTCACCAAAGCTCTACCTAGTCAAAGCTATGGTTTTTCTAGTGATCATGTATGGATGTGAGAGTTGGACTATAAAGAAAGCTGAGCACAGAAGAATTGATGCTTTTGAACTGTGATGTTGGAGAAGACTCTTGAGAGTCCCTTGGACTGCAAGGAGATTCAACCAGCCCATTCTAAAGGAGATCAGTCCTGGGCGTTCATTAGAAAGACTGATGCTGAAGCTGAAACTCCAATACTTTGGCTACCTGATGTGAAGTACTGACTCATTGGAAAAGACCCCGATGCTGGGAAAGATTGAAGGCAGGAGGAGAAGGCGATGACAGAGGATGAGATGGTTGGATGGCATCACTGACTCAATGGACATGAGTTTGAGCAAGCTTCAGAAGTTTTGATAGACAGGGAAGACTGTCATGCTGCAGTTCATTGGGTTGCAAAGAGTTAGACATGGCTTTGTGACTGACCTGAACTATTGATGTATGATATGGAGAATATTTTCATATGTCTATTTTCCATTTGCATAACTATTTTTATGAAGTGTCCAATAAGAACTTTGGATCATTTTTCAATTGCATTGTTTTCTTATTGATAAGTTTTATGAGTTCTTTTTGTATTTTGGATAACAATTTTTTTAATCATGTGTCTTTTGCAATTATTTTCTCCAGTCTGTAGCTTGTCTTCTCACATTCTTGACGTTGTTTTTCACAAAGCAGGAGTTTTGATTTTAATGAAGTCCAACTTATCAGTTATTTCTTCCATGTATCCTGCCTTTGATGTTGTATCTACATAGTCCTCACCATCCACAGGTCATCTAGGTTTTCTCCTATATTATCTTTTATAAGTTTTTCTTATACTTTTGTTACTTATGTGTAAATCTGTGATAGATTTTGAGTTAATTTTCTGTAAAGGATGTAGCAGGTTTCCAGGTGATGCTAGTGGTAAAGAACCCACCTAGCAATGCAAAAGACTTGAAAGATGTGGTTTCAGTCCCTTGGTTAGGAAGATCCCCTGGAGGAGGGCTGGTAACCCACTCTAGTATTCTTGCCTATTGAACCCTATGGACAGGAGAGCTTGATGGGCTACTCCACTGGGTCCCAAAGGTTTGAACATGACTGTAGTGGCTTAGCATGCACATAAAGGATATAACATCTGTGTCTAAATTCATTTTTTCAAAAAATGATGTCCAGCGTTCCAGAGCCATCTGTTGAGAAGACTGTCTTTGCTCTACTGTATTAGCTTTTCTCCTTTGTCAATTCTCATGGCACAAGTCCATCATGCGGAAGAAAAGAAGGTGCTACCTCCCTCCAACGCAAACCTACTCTACCCCTTTTCTCTGAAAAATGATGATAAATCTGGACTGTGAAATGTCCTTGAATTATGGTTTCCCCCTACAAAATTATTTTAAGGGAGAAATTTTCATCTACTTTTCTGACTTTAATTTGAGGGATAAAAGTATTCATTTTAATCTAGAAGATTATACCTTATTTTCAAATTTTGTTTACTGTATGTTTTCTTGATTCCTTTGTTAATCTCCCTCTATGTCTCTTTATACCACTTACATACTCCTCAAAATGTAAACAACTTTCCTTGATGAGAATTTGCTATTCATTTCTTTTACTATGTACATGAATCTCTTAAATTTATATACCAAGTCAATTTAGTAGTATACAAGATATATTTTATTTCTATGCCAAATAAAGCCTTAACCATTCATGCTAACTAAAGGAATAGGGATGCCTTCCCTGAAGAAAGAAATGAGACATTCCAGGCTGAGAGAGCAATGTGAATCCATGCATGTGTCTGGAATGTGCAAGGAATGTTCAGGAAATAGTGAATAATCCTATATGACTAAAACAGGCTTAAATATACTGCATGAAAATCAGATCTAGTTTATAAAATGCTTAGGCAGAGTGAGGTTTTTAAAATGTTTGAATTATTTGTCACTATTTAATAACTGGGAGATTTCATATTACACTTCAGATTCCTGATTTGTCTTGAAACACTGAAATAGAACCTCTGAGCTTGCTTTTCAGCATGGCAAGATACATTTATTAGGCCAGGATTAATTCAATAATAAGTGTAAATTTTCAATAACTTAACACAATTAGCATTTATTTCTTCCCAAAATAATGGTTCAACAAAGGTGTTCCTGGTCTTGTGTCTTTTCTGAATAGCTCTCCACTGAGTGATATATCAAGGGCACAAATTTATTTTATTTTATAGTTTCACCCTAGTCTGGGTCTTTGGAGTTATTTCTATTCAGCAGAGGAAAGAAGAAAGACAAGAGAGAATTGTGCAGGTGGATTTTACGTTCAGGCCTAGATGTGGTGTTTGTCACTCTTACTCATGTTTCATGAGCCAGAAGTCAGCCACATGCCTCACCTAATGGCAATGAAGCCTGGGAAATATATTTTAACTGTGCACAAAAAGGAAAATTAAATGACTTATGAATAATTAGTTAACTTTTAACACATGACAGCTGGTTGAAGGTAAGTAGTCCCTACCCCCTTTATTAGGGTGCGTGTCCACTTGTTACATCCTCACCCACCCTGCTCAACTTATCTGTGTGGCCCTTCTGACTGCTGTAGGCATTTGACTCTATAACTCATAGGACAGAAAATGAAAAGTGTATATTTCCAACTAGTGAAAAGGTTTTCTCTGGAAAGGGAAAGAACTTAGCATAGTATGGTGGTGGTGGTTTAGTTGCCAAGTCATGTCTGACTCTTGCGACCCCATGGACTGGTGCCCGCCAGGCTCCTCTGTCCATGAGATTCTCCAGGCAAGAATACTGCAGTGGGTTGCCATTTCTTTCTCTAGCATAGTATACCTTGCATTAAACAGTAATTTTGTTCTGCTGTTTCTTTCTTTAAGTGAGAGTACAATTCTCTCTTTAGGCCAATGGGTCATGTGAAGATGTGTATGCGTGCATGCTCAGCCATTCAGTCGTGTCCAACTCTTTGCAACCCCATGGATGGTAGCCCACCAGGCTCTTTTGCCCATGGAATTCTCCAGGCACAAATACTAGAGTGGGTTGCCGTTTCCTACTCCAGGGGATCTTCCGGACCCAGGGACTGAACTTGTGTCTTCTGCATTTCCTGCATTGGCAGGTGGGTTCTTTACCACTTAGCCACCTGGGAAGCCCATATGAAGATGTACTGAGAAAGAATTACATGAGCTTTTCTTCAGTCACTAAATAATTTATATTTTCCAGCATCGCTTTTGCTGTACTTCTAAATAAAATGAAATATTTGTGACATTTTTATGGTGCCAATATTTTTCTCAGAGTCAGAGCACTCTGATTTATGGACCGTGATTTTGGATGACAGAGAACTATTTAATACATAGATTAGTTGTTTGATATTTTCTCTTTAAACTTGTCAATTTCTTAATTTCTCAGACCAAGTTTGTAAACATCAGGATCAAGTTAGCATTTTTTGAAAAATCTTGCTTTTTTAGGCATAATATTTTTAAAACTATTTCTCTCAGACCTGGGAAAACATTAAAAATTTCTATTTCAATCTTCCTTTTTGTGCTTGCTAAAGAGAATACCAGTTGGCCCTCTGTATCCATGGGTTCATTGATTCAACCAACCACAGATCAGAATAGTAGAAAAAGAAAAAAACAAAAAACAAAAAAATCCAGAATGTTCAAAAAAGCAAAACTTGAATTTTCCTGTGCACCAACTATTTCATGCAGCATTTACATTGTATTTATAGCCATTTATGCAGCATTTAGCCATTCAGTCATGTCTGACTCTTTAAAACCCCACGGACTTTAGCCTGCCAGGCTGCCTTGTCCATGGAATGAATTCTCCAGCTAAGAATACTAGAGTGGGTTGCCATTCCCTTCTCCAGGGTATCTTCCCCACCCAGGGATCAAACCTGGGTCTCCTGCATTTCACACCAATTCTTTACCATCTGAGCCACCAGGGAGAAAATTAACCCTGAACATTCATCAGAAAAACTAATAGTGAAGCTCCAATACTTTGGCCACCTGATGTGAAGAGCTGACTCATTGGAAAAGACCCTGATGCTGGGAAAGATTGAAGGCAGGAGGAGAAGGGGATGACAGAGGATGAGATGGTTGGATGGCATCACTGATTCAATGGACATGAGTTTGAGCAAACCAGGAGACAGTGAAGGATGGGGAAGCCTGGCATGCTATAGCCCATGGGGTCACAAAGAGTCAGACATGACTGAGTGACTTAACAACAATATAACATTTATAATGTACTAGGTATTATGAGTAACCTAGAGATGATTTAAGTGTATGGGAGCTGTAGATTATATGCAAATACTATATCATTTTATATGAGGGACTCAAGCATCTGCAGATTTTGGTACCATCAGGGGTTCCTAGAACCAATTCCCCATGAATACCTAGGGACGACTCTATATGGTAAATGTTCAAACGGAATTTTAGTTATACTAAGGAACTTGAGTGCCACTCAATCTAACCTCACTTCAAAATGAAGTCACTGAGGTTACAGAAGGTAAACAGCTTTGTCCAAGTTCTCAGAGACATTTAAGCTTTGGAAACTCCTTGGCTGTTTTACAGCATAGTCCTTTCATTTATCGCCAAACCATCATTAAATTCACTACGTCTTTGAGTTGATGATTAGGGGGCACCCTGATTATGTCAGCAAAAAAAGAAAATGCTTGAGGTGGGTGTCACAAATAGACACAGATTAAGAAGTACAGCATGGACCTGAATAAAAGTGAATGTTATATATATTTCCAAAACACACTAGAGGTAGATAATTCCCAAAGAGACTTTTTAAGACGTTGGAGCCTTAAAATACCATAAAACAAATAATATCACCTCTTACTATTGCCCCTTCACTCACCAGTGGTGAATTATTGTTATCTAGCCACTGTTGTCCTTGCTGTTCAGAGGTTACCCATATCATGAATATGCGCTTCCCTCATAGCTCAGTTGGTAAAGAATCTGCCTGCAGTGCAGAAGACCCCAGTTTGATTCCTGGGTTGGGAAGATCCTCTGGAGAAGGGATAGGCTCCCCACTCCAGTATTCTTGACCTTCCCTTGTGGCTCAGCTGGTAAAGAATCTGCCTGCAATGTGGGAAACCTGGGTTCAATCCCTGAGTTGGAAAGATCTCCTGCAGAAGGAAGTGGCTCCCCACTTCAGTATTCTGGCCTGGAGAATTCCATGGACTATACAGTCCATGAGGTTGCAAAGAATCAGACATGACTGAGCGACTTTCATTTTCACTTTCATATCATGAATATACTGGAAGCCATTAAATTATACACTTTAAATATGTCATTTGTATGGCATATGAAGTAAAACTCAACAAAGCTATTAATGTATACAATAAAGTTAATTATATTTTTCTCCATATAGGAGCACATCCCTTCTTGCCAGACTTCTAGGATGAATGCTGAATGAATGCACTTTAGGTTGAGCATCTCTGTTTTACATTCTTCAGACAATGTTTTGTGTCACTGAGGATTTCTCTTGGCTCTCCAGTCCTGCTTCTGGTCTTGGGAAAGTTGTTCTCACTCTTCCACCCTGCCCTTGGCCTCAGAGGTCAACTGAGGACCCCATATTCTGAAAAGGCAGAAGTTGTCTTATAGGGGTTTCACTCAGTGCTCCTGTTCCAACTCAGGACTTCTGAGCTAAGCTCAGAGGGCCAGAAGGAGTCAAGGGTTCTCTGAGCTTCCCATTCCTCCTCCAATGTTCCTTAGCTCCAAGACTGTCATCTTTATGAGTTCCCCTCAGCTTTCTTTCTCCACCCATATTTTTAGCACTCAATAAAGATCAGAGGACAGGATTGGCAGTAATGCTGATTTGTTTCATGTCTCAGACTCTGGTGGAATTTAACCTGTCATGCCAACTCACATTAGAAATTTTGGGGTGGGCTCATTTTCCCTTTTGCCCATTTATGGGGGATTCCTTTTCTCCCCCCATGTCAGTTATGAGAGGTCTCTTCACTCTTTTCTCTTATGAAAGGCTTATCACTTTCTGGATTTTAGTTTATTAAGGTTATTTTGTGTTCTCTATTTTGTGATGTGCTTTTTAAAAATTTTATCATTATCTACTTTTCCAATGTCTCAATTGAAAGAGCGAGGATAACAGTCTTGGGGTCTTCCCTGGTGGCTCAGATGGTAAAGAATCCACCTGCAATGTTGGAGACCTGGGTTCGATCACTGGGATGGAGAGATCCCCTGGAGGAGGGTGTGGCAGCCCACTCCAGTATTCTTGCCTGGAGAATTCCATGGACAGAGGAGCCTGGCCGGCTACAGACCATGGGGTCACAAAGAATCAGACATTACTCTGTGACAAAGCACACACAACAGTCTTACAGCTTCCAATATCTAAACTGGAAGTAAGACTCCTACTGAAAGCTAAGGAGAGAAAAGCAAGTTACAGAAAGGTTTTTAAGTACATATGGAGCATTTTTCAATCTTTAGGTTCTATAAATATAACTTAAGAAACAAGCATGCAACAAAGTTCCCAGGCCTCAGATTTTCTCTTTTCAGGTATCTCTCTCTCCCCAATAGATTCTCATAACTCGGGCATACCCCCTACCTTGATACACTAGGAACACGGACAGACAAAGAGGCCCTCGGAACCAAGAGTCAGCTCATTCAGTCTTCTGTAGTCTTGCTGCATCTGTTTAGAGCTAACATGGTCGAATTACCTCTGCCAGGAAGTACTCAATAAAGTGAGGCTTGAGTCACTTCTGTTGTTTACTCTGGTCAAAATTGATCAGGCTCACTAATGCAATAAGAAATAGGTCATGGAGGTATATTGTTTTTCTTGAGCAAGAATTTCCTTAAATGCTAAAAGAATAAAGTCTTAGGTTCCACACAACTCTTTCTATACCACACACATGAAATACACAAGGATAACCCAGAATCCTCTCATGTGGAAGAATCCTCACATCTCATGTCTAAAACCAACCCATAAACATCAAGTGTTTCCTCTATGAACAACAGAAGATAGAAGAAGCTGTGGTACCCACCTGTACCTTTGATAAGGTATATATCCCAAGAATACATTGCTCAGCTTAATTTTTTGATCATTGGTAAATCAAAGTGAAAACCATCATGAACAGCATCTAAGGAATCCATTTTTATTACAACTGAGTAGCTGACAATAATGAATGAAGTAAAGTGAAAGTCACTCAGTCATGTCCAACTCTTTGCTACCCCATGGAGTGTAGCCTGCCAGTCTCTCTGTCCATGAGATTCTCCAGGCAAAAATACTGGAGTGGGTTGCCATGCCCTTCTCCAGGGGATCTTCCCAACCCAGAGACTGAACCCAGGTCTCCGTCATTGCAGGCAGATTATTTACCATCTGAACCATCAGGGAAGCCTGATGTAATACTCAAGTGAAACTGAAAGTGGCTCATTCGTGTCTGACTCTTTGCGACCCCATGGACTATACAATCCATGTAATTCTCTAGGCCAGAATACTGGAGTGGTTAGCCTTTCCCTCCTCCAGGGGATCTTCCCAACCCAGGGGTCGAACACAGATCTTCCGCATTGCAGGCGGATTTTTTTACCAGCTGAGCCACAAGGGAAGCCCAATACTCAAGTAGTACATTGTATGTTCCGGGTGTTATTCTAGTTCTTTATATTTAGTCCTTATCAAAACAAAACAAAAGTCTATGAGTTATGTACAACTTTTATCTCCGTTTTACTGATGAGCAAATTGAGGCAAAAAGTGGTCAAGGAATTTGCTCAAGCCACAGATAATGGTTTATATATATAGTATAGATACAATAAACTCTTCCCTATGAGTTTCTTCTCATTGGGAAGAAACTTGAATTATGTTACTTCAATTGCAATTTAGAGTAACTAGTTGTCTTAACTATCAGGCATTATTTCTTGTTATGATGCTGATAAAGATCAGGAGTGACTCTTCTGACAATGTACTGAATAGAGTCATTTTTTCAACTGCTGACTTATGAAACATTCTCTCCTGCTTGTGTTCTTCCCCTTACATCATTTATCTTTATTCTGAAATGAAAGGAAAGATGTTCATGGAATAGAGACAAAGTCACATATGAAAAAAGCCAAATTGTGCACATCTTTAAATTTATCATTCTCAAGGAGAAAATACACTTGTATTATACTATATTGCTTTCATTCTTTTACAGTTGTGCCTTTCAAACAATAAAAGAACAATGCTATAAGCCAAACAAATCTTTTCCAACTTTGTATTATACCCATAAATTACATGTAAAGGACCACTTTAATGATATCTAATACTCACCCTACACAACTATGCTGAGAAACACTCCAAAAATCAGAACTTATCCTAAAGATACATTCTAACTACCAGAAAGTTCCCAACCTAATCACTTTGTTTAAAAAAAAAGAAAAAAAGAATTCCTTTTGCTTGAGACCAGACATGGGTGTGGTGAGTGTGAGATTAAGAAAAATCCTTTGGAGAGAAAAGAATTGAGAAACAACTTTAGATGATAGCTAACAAAGGGCAAACAGATTTATATTCCATATGAAATATGTTTGAAATAAAAAGGCTATGATAAGATAGTTAAAAAAATATGATCATATGTGTACATTCCTTTTCACACAGAATATTTGTCAATAATTTTAACATCAGTCAGCCCTACTTGGAAAATAATACATGTGATTCCATACTGCAAAACAATCTATTCTAAGGTAAACACTGGGTCAAACATATAATCAATAGTAAAAATCAAAAACACGAACACAAGCAATAGTAAAACACTCACCCTTTCAAGTTGCAGTAAATTGTATCTTTACCAAAAATATTTGGCAACCTATTCCCACAATTAAATGACCTAGTGAACCACTAGTGTGACTGAATATAAGACATCAGTCTAAGAAACTAGAAAGTTAATCTTTCCAAAATTTCAACTACAGTCTTATAAAACTGTACTAAGTTTTATCAAATCCAATTCTTAAGTTACCATAATACCTTAAATTTACATTTCTTGCATGTATTCATTGTATATGTGAGTAATAAGAACTTCTAAATAATCATATATAAATACGTTTTTATGCTTTAGAAGTCAAACTTTGTCCATCAAAAGTAAGGTATTTAACCAACAATTAGAGTAGGAGGGTAAAAAGAGGACTCAATTATCTATAAGTTACCATAATAGTTTTAAAAAAATACATAAAGCTAACAACTGAAAATCCTTTATCATTTTCAAGTGAATACTATGTCTGATTTCTAAATTTCTATTTCCATTCTTCCTTCTGTAATCAATTTTATACATGGCTATAGAGTAGCTTTTTAGGGTAGTAGATACAGACTGACCTATCATGCATCTTATCAGAATCACTCAAACTTAGGTATTTTCTTACTAATGCCTTTCTTATCCTATATTTTGCTGCCTTCTTTTTTGTGTTCAATTTTAGCATTTTTTATATTATATTTCAGTGGTTATAGAAATGCTTGTATCCAGCCTCCATTCAATCTGCTTCACAGATCAGTTTGTACTTGTCAACCCCCCCTTAAAAGTGGAGGCTAGTGGAAGATGCTCACGTCCATTTGTATTCATGCTTAGTAAAATCATAAAGCTAAAATATAGTTTTCATTACTTTATTTATAAAGGTAAATCCATGATAAATGATTCTACTTAAAATCATCCAATCATGAATTTGGCAAATCTTTCTTGAAACACTGAGTTATATAAAGAAACACCATATAGCAACAGCAAAATCAGTGGCTTAATCATTCATTAGACTAGCATAAATTTTTGAAACATAACTACATGCGGAGGATGCTGCAAGACAGTATTTTCACTGCCTCTTCATTGAATGAGTCTTGCTTTCCCCATGGGTTTTCATACCATTTATAAAATTATAACTCTATATATATAATATTAGTCTACTTCTGGGATTTAAAAATTATATTCTCCTTGCATCTGGCCTCAAGATGAGCATCACTGCATGCAGGCATTTTCTTTTCAGGGTACAAAGAATAGAACTCATCTTGAAAAAAGAACTGGCCCTAAATGCAGGCAGCTGTTTTCTAGAACTCTGTGATCCTAGAAATAGTTGAGTAGCTAGAAGGCATTTAAGCATGGGTAAATTGATGGACTTCCACCTGGAAGCCTTTCAATACAATGTATGGATATTTTAAAAAAATTATTAATGTCCTACCCCGCCACCAGACCCACGTGTGCACTCAAGGGTCATCCACCCCTTGCCCCTGGAGTCCCGGCATAGGTGGGAGAGCAGCGTCGGCCACCCGGGCTCAGTGCTGTGTGCGCCCGTCTCACGCGGCTGTGATGGCCACTTCTAGCAGTGACCTGGTTCCCGGAGACGACAGACACACACCCCGCTCCCCACACCCCACCCCACCCCGGTTTCCAGGCCCAAGCCTTCCTCCCTGCTTGGTCCTGCAGACCCTGACACCCAGAGCAGGGCCTGCAGATACCTGGTCTCCCTCCCAGAAACATGGGGCATATTTTTCTGATTAAAGAAAATAAAAAGTGCTGTGCCATTAAAAAAAAAATATATATATATATATATATATATATTAATGTTCTTTTCTCTTCTGTATTTTTGTGTACCTGATCTTATCTCTTGAAATATTTAAGATTTTTAGAGCAAGAATGTAAAAGCAGTGTTAATATATTGCTTCTTACATTCAAAATGGAATTTTACAGCATAGTATTGTTGACAGAAAGAATTTTCTAAATTTCTTCTCCATCTATGCCCCCCCACACCTCATATTTCCCCCTGAACTATCAAAAGTAAATCTTGGTTGATTTAATTACAGAGTTGTTTACAGGGAATTTTCCCACAGGAAGAGATACAGACAGAATCCATTTCCAACCTGCCCTGATTGTGAGAAGTGAATGGGAACAGGAAAAAAGGAGTACAGGAAAATGGCACATTTTGTCTCTCCCACTCTCTGGTTGACCCCAGGACAGATGAGTGTTTGAACACACACACACACACACACACACACACACACACACACACACACACAGAAAAACAAAGGAAATTAAGGACAGGATGCTTTCGCTATGATGTCCCGTACAAAGGACTCTGGAGTAATATTGCTTCCTGGACAGCCTCTGCAAGGTGAAAATAAACTTGATAGTGACTTGTGTGTTTGGACAGAAAAGTCCCTGATATTCATCTTTCTGACTTGAATGGATGGAAGCAAGAAGCAGATGCAAATGGACCTAGAGATTATCGTGCTAAATAAACCAGACAGAGAAAGACAAATATTGAATAATATTGCTTATATGTGGACTCTAAAAAAATAATGATACAAATGAACTTAGATACAAAACAGAAATAGAGCCACATAGAAAACAAACTTATGGTTCCCAAAGAGGAAAAGAGCAGGGACAGAAGGGATAAATTAGGAGTTTGGGATTAGTATTATACACTATTGTATGTAAAATTGGTAACCAACAAGGACCCACTGCATAGCACAGAAAACTATACTCAGTATTTTGCTATTTTGTAACAACTTAGAGGAACAGTCTCGCAGAGCTATCTGGGATCTGGCAAGATGGCAGAGTGGAATGATGTGTGCTCATCTTCTCCTGCGAGAATTCCAAAATTACAACTTGCTGCTAAACCACCATTGACGGGAGAATGTTAGATCCCAGCAAAAAAAGATAACCCATGCCTAAGGGCAAAGGAGAAGTCCCAGCAAGACAGTAGGAGAGGGGAAATCGCATTTAGAATCAAACTCCATACCGGCCAGAGACACTCAGAAGGCTCAAACGAAAACTTGTGCGCACCAGGACCCAGAGATCCCACAGAGACTGAGCCTGACCTGCCTCTAAGTATTTAACTATTTCCTGCAGAGGCATGGGTCAGCAGCGGCCTGCTGCAGGGCAGAGGTTCTGAGTGTAGCAGACCTGAGTCACTCAGTGTGCGGCATAAGCCCTCTTGGAGGAGGTTGCCATTAACCCCACTATAGAGCCTACTTCTATCCCTCTTCTACAACTTCTACTGCTTTATTGACTGTGCCAAAGCCTTTGACTGCATGGATCACAACAAACTGTGGAAAATTCTTCAAGAGATGGGAATACCAGACCACCTGACCTGCCTCTTGAAAAATCTGTATGCAGGTCAAGAAGCACCAGTTAGAACCAGACATGGAACAACAGGCTGGCTCCAAATCAGGAAAGGAGTACATCAAGGCTGTATATTGTCACCCTGCTTATTTAACTTATATGCAGAGTACATCATGAGAAATGCTGGGCTAGAGGAAGCACAAGCTGGAATCAAGATTGCTGGAAGAAATATCAATAACGCAGATATGCAGATAATACCACCCTTATGGCAGAAAGTGAAGAACTAAAGAGCCTCTTAATGAAAGTGAAAGAGGAGAGTGAAAAAGTTTACTTAAAGCTCAACATTCAGAAAACTAAGATCATGGCATCTGGTCCATTCACTTCATGGCAAATAGATGGGGAAACAGTGGCTGACTTTATTTTGGGGGGCTCCAAAATCACTACAGATGGTGATTGCAGCCATGAAATTAAAAGACATTTACTCCTTGGAAGGAAAGTTATGACCAACCTAGACAGCATATACTTTGTTAACAAAGGTCCATCTAGTCAAGGCTATGGTTCTTCCAGTAGTCATGTATGGATGTGAGAGCTGGACTATAAAGAAAGCTGAGTGCTGAAGAATTGATGCTTTTGAACTGTGGTGTTGGAGAAGACTCTTGAGAGTCCCTTGGACAGCAAGGAGATACAACCAGTGCATCCTAAAGATCAGTCCTGGGTGTTCATTGGAAGGACTGATGCTGAAGCTGAAACTCCAAGACTTTGGCCACCTGATGTGAAGAGCTGACTCATTGGAAAAGACCCCTGAGGCTGGGAAAGATTGAGGGCAGGAGGAGAAGGGGATGACAGAGGATGGGATGGTTGGATGGCATTACCGACTCAATGGACATAGGTTTGGGTGGACTCCGGGAGTTGGTGATGGACAGGGAGGCCTGGTGTGCTGTGGTTCATAGGATCACAAAGAGTCGGACATGCTGAGTGACCGAACTGAACTGATACACCTGAAGCTAATACAACTTTGTAAATCAACTATATGTCAATAAAAAAATTTTTTTTAATTTTTTAAAAAAGAAGCAGATGAGCACCTGGAAAGGCAGATTTCTGAGGAGGCCGCTCTCAAGGAGGAGGCAGGGGTCATGTGTGGGGTCACCTGGTCAGTGGGTGTCACAGTCAGGCACAACAAGTTCTTCAGTAAAGCTGAATCAGTCAGTGGGGACTTTGTGTCTTGGGTCAAGACAGGAGCGATCAAGACACAGTTAACACAGATGTTGCCTTGGCAGATGAATATTAGGTAGCTAGAGGTATTTAGAAGCCAGAAGACCCAGAGGACAAGGTGTAGATCTCAGGACCCTACCTTATCAATGCCAGAAGAGTTCATGGTCTCCTGCCACTAAACCAAATTTTGTCCTGAAGAAGAACAGGATTGGGGATGGAGATATGAAGAAAATCTGTTTAAAATAACTAAAGGGACTGCGTTTGCCAATTAGATTAGAAATTAGACGGTCATGTGGTTTTTTTGCTTCTTATTTAGCAAGGTGCAGACACATGAGGAAGACCATATTTTTATAGGCCAAATAAAGGTGCTAAAACTGTCCAATTATATCTTAGTGCTATTGTTTGTAAATATGCCCTCAGTTATATTAATTTGGGGATATGGATTATGTATTTTTAAATTTTGATCTATTACTACATTATATTTATTAGTTATCACTTACATGAAAATTAATAAAAATAATAACAAATGCTACATTATGTGCTAAATATTGTCCGAATTTATTTACATGAGATAGACTATTTATTCTTCACAAAAAATCTGGTGAGGATATTGTTATTATTTTCATTTTTTCAGATAAAAAAATCAAGCAGGGAATGGTTAAATCATTTACCAAAGGTGTAGCATCAGGCTTCCAACCAAGGCATCCTGACTACAAAGCTTGTTTTTTAAATCACTGGCTTTAAGACTTTGGTTTTATTACACTGTTCACTAGGTCTGAAAGTGTGTCAAGTAGGTTGATTGGCACCAGGTAGGAAAAATGTCTGGATGAAGAAAAGAATTTTTTATTGAATTGATCAAGTCTATGTTTGAACATGGAAAATGTATTTTGGGTGGTTTCCATATGGCATTAAAAAAATATTGCACTTGTTTAAACTATACAAGTTAACTCCTGTGCTGGTGTCTTGGTTTATAGCGCTTATATTGACCTGTTTTAGTTCCATGTTTTGACTGAGAAGATTCATTCAAATCATGAAATGGAAATGTTTCAACATAGTGATTAACCTCAGGTTAATCATAATTTTATTATTCCCCTTATTGTGGTTTTCTTTCCCCCTTTCTCCAGTCCTTCCACTCATTGGTTTTCATCTTCTCTTTTCCCTACATGTTTATCTTATTTTTTCCACTCAGATTCACTAATCAGTTTCCTTTGGGAAAGGTTATTTTTCTTTTCAGGGCTTCCCTTGTGGCTCAGATGGTAACGAATCTGCCTGTAGTGGAGGAGACCCAGTTTCCATTAATCTTTTGCCCTCTTCTATCAATATGATCAGCTCAACTATGATAGAAAGCATATTAAAATAAGAGGTAGGGTTCTAAGTTATTTGATGTTTGGATAAGCCTTTAATTTTCTAAGACTCTGTTTCCCCTCTGTAAAATATAGGGATTAAACCAGAATGTTTCTAAAATTTAGTTTACTTTAAGAATTCTTAATTAGACTTGTTGAGTTTGCTATTTACACTTTACATAGAACAAGATTACTTTAGGATATATCTGTTGAATGTTGAATCAATTTAATAAAATCATGTATCCAGTCATCGAAGTGTTTTGTCTCCTTGACTCCAAACACCTACAAGAATTGGATTTTGGACATATTTGAACTGACACTTTAAGCGCCATTGCACAGGCCTGGCCGATCAACATATTAGTTTGTATCTAGTTTCCAGTAACTGTTTTTTTGTTAATGAGTCTTCTGTTTAATATGTGTGCTTGAATTGCAACTATTTTGTAATTTCTCAAGAGCTGGTTGAAATTTTAATGAAACAGCAAAAGTTTGGTGAGCCTAGTTTATAGAAAGATTTATCTCACTAACTGATCCTATGAATGCCCTAGTTGAACTTGAGGATGAGACAAACAACCTGGTTCCTATAAAAGTCTTAATTTTTGATTTTGGGATCCTTGGCAGAATAAACTCCAATGCTACCAATAACTACAGTTGATATTTAACAACTCATAGACCTGTACTCCTCATCCAAGCATATTTTTCCTTATTCTTTAGTGACACAGCTTGTTCATCCCACTTGATCATTCCTTCTTGATGATAAAACACATTAGGTCACCATCCTCCCTATGAAAAGAACTGAAGTACTTGAAGATGTTTCCCCTTAGGAAAGCATCTTCCAGAGGCATCAATTAAAGAATCTGTTTCATTTTTCAACTTAAAACTTATTTGCTGTTATCAAAGTATGGAATATGTTGGCTGGATGCACAAGATAAAATGAATAATTATGATTATGTCACCTTAGGGTCACCATACTTTAAGGTTATTGGAAGAAGTCTAGATGCAAATAATTAAAGACTGGAGACTGTCTGGAAAAGAGAAGATAATTTAGTTACCATAATAAAAACATTGCTGTTTATTGATTACTTCTATTACAGATGTTAAAAAAAAAAAAACACTATAATGTTTTCATCTCAAAAACTAGGACACAACATTTCAAAATGGCTAAAGTAACTGTCCAGCCATACAAGTCACTGTCTGTACCAAAATTTCAACTCTGCTCTATCTCCAAATTCCATGCATTTTACTATACACAATATTTTCACTATACCAGAAAAGTCCAAGGACCTTTATTTCATATCAGCCCCATGGATTTATTTGAATCATTTTTCAAAGTTTTAAAAGACTATTTTAACACTGGGGTGTTTGACATAAGATCCAAATTTCTGACTTCTCCAGAAAAAAGTCAGAAGATCTAGAAATGCCAACCCCAAAATTAGGGGATTAAATAATGTCATTTTCCCTTTAAAACAGACATATATTATCCAGTTCATCCCAGTCCCTACTATCCTTTATTACCACTCTATCAATGCATATGAGTATCTATTGTATGAAAATACCAAATACTATGCCATTAGATTACTGGAATAGCACCCAGTCCAATCAGCTTACTTAAATTACATGCATAGCTTCATTTGGGCTTCCCTCATAGCTCAGCTGGTAAAGAATCTGCCTGCAGCGCAAGAGACCCTGGTTTGATTCCTGAGTTGGAAAGATCCCCGGAGAAGGGATAGGCTGCCCACTCCAGTATTCTTGGGCTTCCCTGGGGGCTCAGATGGTAAAGAATCTGCCTGCAATGTGGGAGACCTAGGTTGGATCCCTGGGTTGGGAAGGTCTCCTGGAGGAGGGCATGGCAACCCACTCCTGTGTTCTTGCCTGGAGAATTACCATGGACAGAGGAGTCTGGCTGGCTACAGTCCTTGGGGTCACAAAGAGTTGGATACGATTGTGTGACTAAGCACAGCACAGAACATAGCGTCATTTAAATTCACGTGAAAACAACTAACCTGAAAATAGGAGAGGAAGCCAGAGTTGAAAAAATAGACATATTTAAATGAAGTTTTCATTTAACTACCACCAAGTAGTTAATAAACATGATGAGAATCTCCTTTCACTCTGAATAAATATTTGCCTATAGTTTTAATGTGATGGAAGTATAACTGCCAAAATTTAGGTACACACAAATGGTAAGAAAAAAATGTATCAAAAATTTCATGATTTGCACACACAAAAAATGTGCCACATAGGCAAGTTGGTTGCCATAACATCCAGATGGAATGCATGATGCTAGCTAATGTTTGAAAATTTTCCACTCAGAACAACGTGATGACAAAGCAAACACGCTCTTCCTCCCCTATAAGACTATGACACATATACATCTGTCACCCAGCTGTGTAAAATAGATTTTCTAAAAATAAGAAGTGCTATTTTCAAATTAAAAATATCTTAATAACTTTAATTTTTTGGATAAATGGTTTGAGCCAGATTAATTCATATCAAATGCTAAGTTTTATCCTTTCAGTCCATTATGGTTTTGCCATGAATCCAAAGGGTTGCTGTTGTTGCTCTTCAGTGGCCCAGTTGTGTCTGACTCCTTGCAGAAGAGTTAAATGGCATTATAAATTAAGAAATGTTTTCTGTAGTCTGTCCCTAAATAACTCTTGTACTAAAAAGATAACTTAGTCTCATAAACACTTGGCAGAAATTCAGGTTGTAGGAGGTAGTAGCACCGTACAACTTTGAACTTGCAGTTCCAACAGGTAAAGCTGTTGGCTGGGAGATCCACAAAAAGCGATAGAACTAAACGAATGGTATTTAACATTCTTTTTGTTTGCTTAGCGCATTTTATTTTGTGCTGGATCAGTCATGGTAGATACCATGCTGAAGAAAACCAGAGGAGGTCCTTACTCTCATGCAGCTTACATTCTAGTAGAAGAGAAAAACGTTAATCCCAGAATCAAGTGTAAAAATGTCCTCTGTCAAATGTGATGAAGGAGACTTGATCTGGAGAGGGGGGTGGACTTAAGGAAATGAGGTTTTGCCCTGAAATCTGAAAGACAATAAATGGTAACTAAGTTAATCAATCCTCTATTAAATGTTGAAATTGTTTACTGTAGGTGAGGAGTGGTTTCTTTTTTAATGAACCCTTCAAACCTAAAACAAAAGTAAAACTTTCAGCAAAACATTTGCCTCAGGAGGAATTGACTTAGCAAATACCTTGATTTTGGACTTCTAACTCTAGAATTGTGAGAAAATACAGTGTCACATAGTCTGGCGGTTCATCACGGAAGCCCTAGCAAACTAAGTCGACTGTCAGCTCTGGGAATGACGGAAATGTGAATGTGAACACGTTTTGCTAGGTTGTTTAACAGAATAAATTGTGATCAAAATAATCCCCGTTTCCTTGGGCTGTTATAATTATTAAGTTAGCGAATCCATGTTAAGTTTTACAGACTAGTAACTTACAAACAGAAAGCATGATGCCCATGCATTTATCTCTGTTATCTTTCTGAACCATAGGTTAAGGTCATCTTTTGAGGGTGAGGGTGAAAGAGGAGGGTTGGAGGTTTTGTGACAGGACAGAGGGTTGGGCATGTCACCGCTGAGAGTGGGAAAGCAGTCCAGAGGGGTAGTACGGTTGTTGGTGATGTTGGGAGCCCTTTTAAGGTTGAGATGGTAAATTTGTAATGGACCCAGGCTACTCTATTCAGCATTTTTTAGCAATTCAGGAACAGCAGCAGAGAAAGTAGAAATTTGAATGCAACCACTCTGGGTTTTGCCTGACAGACTGGTAAGGCAAAAATACAATTGAGCAAAAGGGGCTGAAGCTTATTGCAGAAAACTGTATGCACTGTGTTCACATAAGGTTGGATAAAGATGGAGATAGATGTTGGATATAGACGAAGAAGAGGGACCTCTTTTACAATGACCACAGATAATAACAATGAGGGAATCTTTTTCTTGTCAAGATGATTACATTTTGGCTCTGATTTAAACCCACTTTGTGTGGAAAATTCTTGAAGAGAGGGGAATAACAGACCATCTTACCTGCCTCCTGAGAAATCTGTATGCAGGTCAAGAAGCACCAGTTAGAACCAGACATGGAACAACAGACTGGCTCTAAATTGGGAAAGGAGTATGTCAAGGCTGTATATTGTCACCCTGATTATTTAACTTATATGCAGAGTACATCACGAGAAATGCTGGGCTGGAGGAAGCACAAGCTGGAATCAAGATTGCTGAGAGAAATATCAACAACCTCAGATATGCAAATGACAGGTGACACCACCCTTATGTCAGAAAGCAAAGAAGAACTAAAGAACCTCTTGATGAAAGTGAAAGAGGAGAGTGAAAAAGTTGGCTTAAAACTCAGCATTCAGAAAACTAAGATCATGGCATCTGGTCCCAT
Organism: Cervus canadensis; assembly: GCF_019320065.1. Lineage (NCBI taxonomy): Eukaryota > Metazoa > Chordata > Mammalia > Artiodactyla > Cervidae > Cervus > Cervus canadensis. The sequence continues at coordinate 66,867,664 of NC_057400.1, forward strand.
TACTTCATGGCAAATAGATGGGGAAACAATGGAAACAGTGAGAGACTTTATTTTCTTCGGCTCCAAAATCGCAGCAGATGGTGACTGCAGCCATGAAATTAAAAGATGTTTGCTCCTTGGAAGAAATGCTATGATGAACCTAGACAGCATATTAATAATCAGAACCATAACTTGGCCAACAAAGGTCCATCTAGTGAAAGCTATGGTTTTCCCAGTAGTCAAGTATGGCTGTGAGAGTTGGACTATAAAGAAAGCTGAGCACCAAAGAATTGATGTTTTTGAACTGTGGTGTTGGAGAAGACTCTTGAGAGTCCCTTGGACTGCAGGAAGATCCAACCAGTCCATCCTAAAGGAAATCAGTCCTGAATATTCATTGGAAGGACTGATGTTGAAGCTGAAAATCCAAAACCTTGGCCATCTGATGTGAAGAACTGACTTATTGAAAAAGACCCTGATGCTGGTAAAGACTGAAGGTGGGAGGAGAAGGGGACGACAGAGGATGAGATGGTTGGATGGCATTACCAACTCAACGGACATGAGTTTTAGTAGGCTCCAGGTGTTGGTGATGGACAGGGAAGCCTGGCGTGCTGTAGTCCATGGGGTTGTAAAAAGTCGGACATGACTGAACAACTGAACTTAACTGAACTGTGTCAGTTAAAATAGAATTTAACGTTATTCAAACAAACAATAATGATGTGAGATGATGTTTCCAAAATGGTGTCATAGAAGCTCTGTCTTAAGATCAACAGTTAGATGGCTACTGATGAACAAAAGCAGCTCTGGGAGAACTCTGGGGTCCCTTCAAGAAACTTCAGCAACACACTGGGAAAAATTCAAACCAAAAAACAAACAAACAAAAACAAAAATCTGAGAGTTACTACACAAAAAGAGAAGGAAGACAGTTTCATTTTGCTTTAAACCATTCCGTCCACCAAGCTGGCATTGCTCAGTACCAAGAGGGAACTCTCGACTAGAAAGTGTTCCCCTTGGGAAGAAAGGAAGAACAAAGTGGGCAACCAGTTTCCTCAGTTTTTGAGAGCACCACAGAAAGGTCTTGCTTTGATTTCACTCGACTCAGACCAACAAAACTGAGGTGTATAGACAGTTAGGAGCAAGGAAGAAAAGCAGGGGTGACCAATGGCAGCCATGATGCTGGGGAGATCATGGTTCATAGCCTATTCTCTCCTTGTTCCTTTCCCCTACCCTCTCTGATTGGAGCCTGGAAACTGTATTAGCAGCCAACCAGACCTCTGCTGCTGTGTGGCTGTAAGATGCCAGCTTAGACCTCCACGACTGACCCACACAGCCGTGTGCACGCTTGGCCTGGTCCCTCCAGCTGAGCACTGGTCTCCAGTGCCCTGTAAATGCCCAGGCGAAGGCGACAGCCACGGGAGAGCATGCAAACATACAGAGCAGCTATTGGTGGGCCTGGATCAGGCCCTATCTTCTCCCACCGGCCTGCACTAACCTGCAGTTGGCCCATCTAGCTATGCACCTGAACATGCTCAACTGTGGAGAGTCCCAGCAAGCAAAGCAATGCACGCCACCAGCAAGACCCCGAGAAGCTGCCAGTGAGTCCATGATTGTTCTCAACTCTTGCTAATCAGAGGCCTGCTCTCCTGCTTCTGAAGCCTGAACAAGACTTCCTCCATTTTAATTTCCCTAACAACATACAAGCAATATCATATAACATTTGTCTTTCTCTGTCAGAATTGGCCTCACTCAGTATGACAATCTCTAGATGCATCAGTTGACTGCTTGAAAGCCCATTAGGTGATATCCTCAGGATAAGATCATTTCCTTGAGATATTATAAGAAAAAAGAAAGAAAGAGTGAAATAGAGAGAGAGAGGAAGGAAGGAAGGAAAAAAAGAGGGCTTTAATCTGGCATTACTACCCACAGGAAGAGGAACTTGCCACATGGAAAAGAGTGGAGCAATTGAGAAGATTTTCAGAAAGAGAAAGAGTAGAAGAGCATTCAATTAATCTGTTTAGACTTTCAGTAAAAGTTTAAGTTTAAAAATGAGCCTCAATGTTACTGTTTAAAGAAAGAGGTCATAGTTTGATTTGAAATGCCAAGATCCTCTTGGTGAGAGAGTCAAGCTAATGTGACCTTAATCCTCTAACTTCTGAGACACTCGAGATATTCCCTGTGTGATCTCAAATCAGGGATCAAATCCCTGATATGTGATCAAATCCCAGGGATTTAGCATGAAAAGTAACTGCTACTCTTCTCCTGGAAGAGGGAAATTTTGTATATATAGCCTGGAGTTACTCTAGATATGGGGTTTAAAATCTGGGACTGTTTATTTGGAACACCAAATTTTAATGTGCTGCAGCTTTAAATTTCAGAACATAGGAAAGAAATTTCTCAGTGCCATTACCTATAGATGGATTTTTCATAATATATTGAGTATAAAAATTCATAATTACTATTATTATTCAGAGATCTTATGCAGAAATAATTGAAATATATACTCATATCACAAAAATTCATGCATTAATCACCAGAGATTTCTCTTGAAACCTAGCAAAACAGTGTTGTATCCAACAAAATATTGAAAGATCAGTGAAAATTTGCTCTCATGCCAGGACAAGGCAACATTTCAGCAGCTCTTTTGGATCAGAAGATGAGGAACTATGTTCCAGGTGGAAAAGGCTTACTAGTGTTAAATATTTAAAGTGGATTCTAACATTATTTGACACATTCAACTAACAGATGATATGGAATGGAACACCTGCACAATTCAGAAAATGGAGCCTTTGTTGGCTTCAGTGTTTAGTGATAAATTCAGTAGGAACATGGCGGTTCATTAGCGTGGATTCTGGCTGAAAACCAAGACAGCAAGTCTTATTTTGATTCTTATGCTAACCATGAGCAAAAGCTCAACTTCTCTGAGCCTTAGTTTTTCCCACCTACAAATAGTGCTTGGTTTTAATTGATCTCTAGGACTCTTTTCAGCTCTAAAATCTCTGATATGTCTTTTCTAGGTTAGCTACATCATTCCTTCAGTACAGTTCAGTTCAGTTGCTCAGTCAGGTCCAACTCTTTGTAACCCCAGTGGACTGCGGGTTTCCCCTGTCCACCAAGTTTTCCTGTTCATCACCAAGTCTGTGTGCTTAATAACTTGGATTCTTTCACATGCAGAGACTTCCCAGGTGGCACAGTGGTAAAGAATCCACCTGCCAATGCAGGAGACACAGGAGACACAAGAGACACCGGTTCGATCCCTGGGTTGGGAAGATCCCCTGGAGTAGGAAATGGCAACCCCCTCCAGTCTTGCCTGGAGAATCTCATGGACAGAGTCTGGCTGGCTACAGTCCAAAGGGTTGCAAAGAATCAGACATGACTGAGCACGGCACAACACAATATTCACAAGCAGAAGATTCATCTGTTACTTGCTGTAGACAGAATTCAAGAAGGGCTTAATTTCATCATTTTAAAGAGGCATATTTCCTCCATGTGGTTTTGGTTATAGAAAAATGTATAAAGTACATCTCTGACTCAACTTGTGGGTGGTCAAGTAGGGGGAAAGTAAACAAAAACTGGATCTGTAATATGTTAGGTCACTGCAATTTTGTGTTTGTAAAAACTTCCTGAGAAAACATAAACAAATAAACTCTCAAATCAAGTGAAAACAGAAAACTCTTTGATATATGCAGCTAAGATCATACAGAGCATACTACTTTTTAAAATGGAGAAAGCTAAAGATGTCAACTTTAATCATTTTTTATTCTCTTCCACTCCCACATAGACACAAGCAAACACACAAAGAAACCCTCCTTAAAATAAATTATCTTTGAAGCATTAATAATCTGCAGCTTCACTTCAAGTAAACCAAAACTGCATTTTATATTCTCTTTGCCAAATATATATATACATATATATGTATATAATAAAAAATTTTAAATATATGAAGTTTTACTATAGCACTATATGATAGAGGTGCTGCCCTGGTGGCCCAGCCTTAAAGAATCTGCCTGCTGATGTAGGAAGTGCTGGTTTGACTCCTGGGTCAGGAAGATCCCCTGGAGAAGGAAATGGCAGCTCACTCTAGTATTCTTGCCTGGGAAATACCATGGACAAAGGAGCCTGGTGGGCTATAGTCCATGGAGTTGCAAAATAGTTCAAAAACAACATATAATATAGACAGCAACATAGAATCTATATGCTTTCTTCACAAGAAGTCACAGCATTATGGAGTTGAAGCTTATCTGAAGAAAATATCAACTGAAAATTTTGGAAATATATTGTAAGAGTTTCCTATTAGCTAAATAAACTCTGTGTTCTGATCATTGACTCAGTTAATAGAGATCATTTACTGTACAACAATAAAAGAAACAGATGAGAATTCATATTTGCATAGATTACATTATTTAAAATTGTGCAAAATTTATTTGTTGAGTCTCTGAATATAAATACTTGTTAAAAATCAATTTAATGCTATTTGGCTGACCAATACAGAAAAATCAATCTGTAAAGTAATCTCTAAAATAAGTGGCCTCATTCACATGATCTGTGCCTTTCCCATGGGTGGTTTTGTGGTATTTTTCTGCAACTATTTCAATTAATTCAAGGAACTTTTGAATGGAAATTGTTGGTGCAACTTGGGATCACATATCAAATCTCACACTTGGAAGTATTGGAAGTATCCCTTTTATTGTAAGAATAATTTCTATATCTTTCATAAGTACCTCCTTTTATTATCAGATGCTGCCTCTGAAAAAAAAATGTAGCATATTGAAATCTTAAAAGAGGAAGATATACAAACATTTTAAACAGTATGAGTCAACTTTTTTTGGTTCTTTGCTTTTTGCACTTGTGTGTGTATATATGTGAGTTGCTCAGTTGTGTCCAACTCTTTGCGACTCCATGGACTGCAGGTGGCACGGCCCATGGGATTCTCCAGGCAAAAATATTGGAGTGAGTAGCCATTTCCTTCTCCAGGGGATTTTCCTGACCCAGGGATCAAGCCCTGGTTTCCTGCATTGCAGGTAGATTCTTTACTGTCTGAGCCACCAGAGAAGACCTGCACGTGTAGTACAGACTTACTAATCTTCATGCATTGATGAGGGCTAAAACTAAAGCAAGAACTGATAGAACAATGCTCAAAACAGAGCTCTTAAGCCATATGTACCTCCCTTCTGTGCTGAGAAAATGTAGTTCAAAATTTTATTTTTTACTTCACAATTAAAAATGTACTAACTTGAATTCCTTAAAAACATAAATACAAGTAAGCAGAAGATACCACCAACTTTCAATCTTTTACTAGTCAATACTGCTTTATTCAGTTACCATGCAGAAGGAGAATTATTTCTACTTAGTTTCAAAGACTTTTCTTTTTTTAGCTTTTAAACGACATTTCCTTGAAAATTAAGCAATTTTGACCAAGATTTTTTAAATTGTTAGATAGTCAATTCATTTCCTTGTCAAAGAGCAGGAAGTAGGGTCTAAGGAGAAGATTTCCAACACCAGACTTCATAGTAAAATGGTCTCTGATACCTAGTTAACAAATACTTTAAAAATGTCTTCTGTGATTTGCTTTATTATTTTCATTAGTGCTGTATCAGTGCTGGTGGTCGTTGTTTTATTTCACTCTTTGAAATTGACCATCTAAATAGTTCTGGACTCTAAGAAGCTCTGAAAATGAAAAAAATATATTTTTAGCATTTGTGTGGGGAAATTAACAAGATGGCGTCAGTCAGGCTCTCTCACCCTCTCACCCCACGTTCTATCAACAATGACCTTGCACGGTTATGCAGCAGCTGGGATCGCTTACAGCGCTGTGCATGCGTGTCAACAGGTGCTCACCCGGTCCTGGGTTACTTTGCGTGGTTTGCCTATGTAAGCTTCACCTGGAAAAGCCCAGGTTGTTTGTAGTTATGCTGTATTATGTTATGTCTGCTGCTACAACTGCTGTGTCAGCCAGGAGAGAGGCTGTGTTATGGCTGTCATGCCTGCCAGGAGAGAATGAATAACTGTGTCTGCACTTCCTACCGTTCCTTGAAGTCTTCTTCCAGCCTCTTAGCTTGAACCTTGCCTACCTTGAGTTCAGCGAAGAGTTTGAACCGCAAGACAATTGGTGTCACGAACAGGATCAGCAATACAATTTGGTTGCTTGCTATTCTTTTTATTTCGGGTAAGATGATTAAACATGGAATGAATGGATTCACTTTCCCTGAATAACTCAGAACCATGTGTGGTCGATCTGTGTATAACTATTCATCATGCAGTTTTATAAATTGAAGGACAGTCAAGCCCCAAATTCTATAATGAGAAGCTTAATTTTTCCTAAAATGCCTGCTATTATATGGAAATTCTCTATATTGGCCAAAAAAAAAGTTTCCTAAGACCATGGAATATACGTGTATGTTTCATTTTCTTTGCATTAAATTTCTGCCTACATTTGCAGTAAACAGAACAAGCTCTAGGATTTCTCAGCTATTGTAGAACCCTCACTCATTTCACTCACAATTATTTATTGAGTGCTTAACACCTGCTAGAAAACTATATTAGCAAAAGAGTCATAAGAAAACCTAACTTTATCTCTCTTCCCAGTAAACTATAAGTCAACACGTGCTACTCAAAGCCATGGAATTAGCTGAGATCATATAGGGAGAGATTCAAGATTGAGAATAGGAGTCAGGAATGACAAAATGCAGGTAACACTAACTTGTTTTTTCTTCTGATTCGATTGAGATGTAACTGATATACAGCACTGCTGCTACTGCTAAGTCGCTTCAGTTGTGTCCGACTCTGTGCGACCCCATAGACTGCAGCCTCCCAGGCTCTGCCGTCCCAGGGATTCTCCAGGCAAGAATACTGGAGTGGGTTGCCATTTCCTTCTCCAGTGCGTGAAAGTGAGAAGTGAAAGTGAAGTTGCTCAGTCGTGTCTGACTCTTCGCGACCCCATGGACTGCAGCCTACCAGGCTCCTCCGTCCATGGGATTTTCCAGGCAAGAGTACTGGGAGTGGTTTTGATTTCTCAGACTAATGGATAAGGAAGCTGTGGTACATATACACCATGGAATATTACTCAGCCGTTAAAAAGAATATATTTGAATCAGTTCTAATGAGATGGATGAAACTGGAACCCATTATACAGAGTGAAGTAAGCCAGAAAGATAAAGACCAATACAGTATACTAACACATATATATGGAATTTAGAAAGATGGTAACGATAACCCTATATGCAAAACAGAAAAAGAGACATAGATGTACAGAACAGACTTTTGGACTCTGTGGAGAAGGCGAGGGTGGGATGTTTCGAGAGAACAGCATCGAAACATGTATATTATCAAGGGTGAAACAGATCACCAGCCTGGGTTGGGTGCATGAGACAAGTGCTCGGGCCTGGTGCACTGGGAAGACCCAGAGGAATCGGGTGGAGAGGGAGGTGGGAGGGGGGATCGGGATGGGGAATACATGTAAATCCATGGCTGATTCATGTCAATGTATGACAAAACCCACTACAATATTGTAAAGTAATTAGCCTCCAACTAATAAAAATAAA